>NC_082700.1:31702076-32005373 GCF_949987515.2 Delphinus delphis
AGAAAAAAAAAAAAAAAAAAGGGAAAAAGTACTGTGTGCTTTGAGCAGAGAGGAATAACAGTGAAAATCTAAACAGACCACACTGATAGTCTCCTTTAAGGAAATAAAAGTAAACCAGACTTCTGAGAGGGGAGAAGTGCCATGAGGCACTAAAATGATCAGTTATATTGCAAGAAGGGAGAAGAGAGAAGGGAGTTGTTCATAAGCAAAATTCTTCCCCAAACCCCACATAACAAACTAACCAACATAATACTCAAGGGAACTTTATTCTTTTACTGCTCCTTCTCTGAATGGTCAGAAGTAAAATCTAGTAAATACATGTTGATAGGTTTGAGTCTGGGAAAAACAGTATCCTAACATTACAACCCTTGGCTATAACCCAGCAAATATATGACCAAGCCAGAAATTTCTCCAACCATTACAATGGAACCACACAGCAAACACCAGGAATATTGTAAGTTCCTCTGAGTAGTATTTATTGTTACTACATCCCTTAAAAAAGAAATTGCCTTAAATTTTTGAGATGAAACTTTTTAATAAGTATTTTTAGAGATGTTAGAAATTAGACAAATACCTACCTTGATCTAACACCCTGCCTTGGGAGGATAAAGGCCCCTGAGAAGCTTACCTTATGTGGAAAAAGCATCTTGGCAGTTGTGATTAAGTTAAAGGTCTTGAGATGGGAAGATGATCCTGCAAAATCTGGGTGGGTCCTAAATGCCATCATGGTGTCTCTGCAGAGAGGCGAAGAGGGAGATTTGACTCAGAAGAGGAGAAGTTGATATGACCACAGAGGCAAAGAATGTAGTGATGCAGCCAGAAGCCAAGGAACCGCTGAGTCACTAGGAGCTAGAATAGACTAGGAACAAGGCTCCCCTAGCGCCTCCAGAGGGACCAGGCCTTGCCAACATCAGTGATGCTGATTTTGGACCTCTGGCCTACAGAATTGTAAGAGAATAAATGTATCTTGTTTTAAGCCACAAGGTTTGTGGTGACTTATCACAGCAGCTACAGGAAGTCCATACAGACATCTTGGGTATACTGGGGGATGGAGATGCTTCTCATCACTCACTTTTCCACTCAGCAGTTCTCCTACACAATGCACTCACGGCCTTGGACATATTACCTCGTAAAGAGGCAGAGCTTTAACTGCTTTAACTGAAGAGAGTCTCCCGGGTATCCTCACACTAGAGGAAGTTGAAACTTCTGTGCAATCAGAACAGCCAAGCCCCACTCAGGAGCAGAGTTAGGCGGTGGGTAAGAGACTATACCAGTAGAGAGAAATCAGAGGCCAAGTGTGGGGTGATGGGAAGCCTTCCAGAGAAGGAGGCCCTTGTCTCAGGTCCGGCATTCACAAGCAATGTGACTTTGGGCAAGTTGCTAACCTACTTCACAACAGTGTCATAGGGCAGCTTTGCGATTAATTTGGAAATGCCTTTTGGTCTACAGAAAATCCATTCTGCCTGTGAGACTTGTATCTCCCAGAGCTACTGATTTGCATACCATGCAGCCCTGCCAAGGAAACAAGCATCTGCCTGCAGTAAGTACCCATGCAGAGTTCTCTTACAAACACAGGTTCTCGGCACAATCCAAATAAAAACGAAAGAAAGGGAGAGGGAGTCTCTTCCATTTGTTTCAGTCCTACTGATGAAATCCTATTTGACAGATTCTGATTCTGTTTCACAAACAGGTATATTGGCAAGCGTTAACTTCCTTGAACCCTGTGAAGCTGTTGGCAAATTGTGTTCAAACGCTTTTGGATCCTCAGGAATAGGGCACTGTATAAATCTAGGGAACAATTATGTGAGAGAGACAGAGCCTTTATCTCCCAGTCTTAATAAAGAACTAAGCATAACGCCTATCAGACTTGTAGTTCTGACACCAAATTGACCCCTCTGGGAGCTGGGAAAGTCTCAATCTCTTTCCTGCCTTATACAGCAGTGGTAATAAAAGAGCATACACTGAGGATTAACTAAAGTTCACATACTGCCTTGAAGAGAAAAGTCTTGATTTAAGTGCTGAAAATTTACATTAGTGGGAGGGGAAAGACTGGAGAATGGAAAAAAGAATGGAAAGTTCCAGAAAGTTATAATGAGAAATATAAATTGAAGCAGGTCTAAGGGAAAGATGAGAGATCAGATGCATCAAGGTAGGGGGTAGGAAAGACTGCCCCCCAAAAAAAGACTTTTCCTCCATCTGTGTTGGCTAAGGCAGGCTTTCCAGTCCTAAAGGGAAGTGTATCCTTTAGGCAACAAAAGAATAATGATTCCAAGTGTAGAAAAGAGAAAATAGCAGTAGAGTACCAGGGCATAAGAAAAGGGAAAAGAAGACAAAGAACAAAAAAGGTTAAGAGAGGGAAAGGGACATGATAAGACAATAGAGAATGAAATTCATGAAGTCCATAACAGGGTCTAAGAAAAGAGGCCTTTAGTCCCCAATCCATTTTAAGGGCAAGCATTGTTGTCCTGATTTTATGAAATCAGAGCTAGCCCATACTGTCACCTTCCTGCTACAAAAGCAATGTGACCAAACCAAATAGAGAGATAGTCTAGCCTCTTAGCATATGGCAAAAAGAAATATTTTATTCACATTCAGAATTCCTGACGTAAAATACTCTGACCACAAAAGCTGTATTTGCACACAAAAAAGCAATTTGGCAGAATTTCATTAAAAAGTTGGATACAATTAAATTGGTTTCCAGGCTCCTATAATCAAGTAAATGGTTAGTTTTTTTATCTGTTTGTTTTTTAACCTAAGTTGACTAAGCTTTCCATAGATGTAGCTGACAATAGTGCCTACAAAAGGTAGCATTTTCAAATTTTCTCTAAATCGTTAGAAGCAAAGTATTATAATGCATTTTGACTTTGTACTGGATAATTCCAAAACCATCTTGTGGTTTTACAAAAACCTTGGCCAAATTCCATCAGATAATAGTCATGTCTCTCTTTGTGATATGAAGGGGAGTAGAGAGGGCAGGTGACAAAATTGGACTGCTCCACAGTCCAGAGAAAAGACATTTCCCCAGCTCATGAGTGAGCAGATCTCAGATTACATGACTACTCTGCCAGGCTCTGTTTCTTCAGCAGCGCTCAGTCCTTTTACTCTGTTCCAAATAATTAAACCATATCATCTGTGTAGCATTTTAAGTTATAATGATCTTATTTTCCCAACAGCATCATTCATTTATTGGACAAAAGTATTGAATAGAATTCAGTTAAGGAATAGAAAGCAGACTAGTTATTTCAATCAAGGATGATTTATACAAGGAATGATTAAGTAGGTGTTAAAAAACTGGAAACATGGTTTTATCACAGGTAGGGTGGTATTGTCCAACATGGTAGCCACCAGCCACATTCGGCTTTTGAGAGCTTGAAACGTCATTAGTCTGAATTGAGATGAACTGAAAGTGTAAAATACCAGATTTCAAAGACTAAGTGTGAATAAAGGAAGGTAAAGTATTTCATTAATAATTTTTCTATTGATTACATGTTGAAATGATAATATATGGAATATGTTGAGTTAAATAACGTCATCTATTTATATTTACTTTTATACTGTGACTACAAGGAAACAAAATTTTACAAATGACTTGCATTTTCTTTCTACTGGGCAGTACTGGATTACAGGCTTAGAAGGCCCCCTGGAACTGGAGTCTTTTGAGAGGGCGCTGCAGGTTGGTGTTAATGTGTCTGAGAGAGAATGATGGGGCTGGTTCTGGAGGCATGGAAGTCTGCAAATTGGAGCTGATTGTTGCTGAATCAAGTGTCACTGCCATGGTGAAGGAATGTTGGTGCAGGGATGCTGACAGGAATAACAGAAGAACGAGTAGGAGGAGGTCTCTTCTTTTCCAGCCTTGTAATTTTCCTCTGTTGCCGCCAATCGGCGGAACCTAAGAGGAGCCCAACTCTGGGAGAGAAATGTGATTGGCAGGTTCCCAGCCCCAGCAGCACAAAGCACAACATTGAAAGGAGAGTTTGGTGTTGAGAGGCAAATCGCTTAATCACCAGCGTGACATATGCTCCTTGCTGTCAGGCATGGTTTTTAGATATTAGGGATGCAACCATGAACCAAAGTCCCTGGCCTCATACAGCTTCCATTCCAGTGAGATAGGCAGACAATAATAAATACATAAATAAGATAATTTCAGAATGATAGGTGTTACAGAAAGAAGAAAACAAGGTCATGGGTTAGAAGGTGACAAGGTGAAAGAATGAGGTGGTCACTGCTTTAGATAATGAGATCAGGAAATGTCTCTCTGAGAAGATAACATTGGAACTAAAGTCTGAATGGAGGGGTGGAGACGGGTAGGGGAAAAGAAAGAGGAAGGATTCCAAGGCCAAAGGAATAAAACATGCATAATCTCTGAAAAGAGAATGACCTGAGATTGTAGCTCAGCAGTCCCCCAACCTTTTTGGCAACAGGGAATGGTTTCATGGAAGACAATTTTTCCACAGATGGGGGACAGGACGGGGGGGTGGCGGTGCTGGCGGGGGTGAATGGTTCAGGCTGTAATGCGAGCGATGGGGAGCTATGGGGAGCAGTGGGGAGCAAGCGGCAGATGAAGCTTCGCTCGCTCCACTGCCATTCACCTCCTTCTGTGCAGCCCGGTTCCTAACAGGCCGCAGACCGGTCCGTGGCCCAGGGGTTGGGGACCCCTGTTGCAGCTGAAGCAAAGTTGCCAGGAGAAAAGATGATAAAGGGTGGTTGGGAGTGGATTATGTAGGGTCCCTGTAAATCATGGTAAGTAATAACGGATTTTAACTTAATTGCTATGGGAACCACTGCAGGATATTAAGCAGGAAAATGGTATGATTTGATTTACATTTGTAAAAGGTCATTCTGGCTGCTGTGTAGAGCACTGGGCTCTAGAGGGGCAAGCATACGACGGAGACCAGGAAGCTATCGCAATACCCAGGAAAAAGATGATGATGATGCCTGAGGCTGTGGTGGAAGCAGTGGAGATGTTGAAAAAGTGACTGTATTCAAGATATGGATTAGAGGTTTGAGCCAACAGTACCCATTAAGATCGGGGTGATTCATGTAATTCATTTGAGTAAATTTTCCAAAGAGCTGACACACTTTAAATGCTGAAATTTTAAGAAAATGTTCTTGTTTTTTTTTCATGGAAATAATTCAAAATTGTACAAAACGTTTCTTGGCCTTGTTCTATAGAAAATCTCAACTGAATTTACAAACTGTTATTTCTACTCGGGGTCCTGTTCTCCAATTTTGTCTGCCATCTGACACAGTCTCTGTCAATTTCTTGAGTTCCTCAACTCCAATTACTTAGACTCCATATGTTAAAACTCTGCTTGTTTTGAGGCAGATCTTAATTAGGATGAAAAGATGATTTTTCCAGCTAATCTAAGCCACACACTGACTATGCCATTGAGGTAGAAATTGCACCTGCCTGGCTCAGGTCAGCATCTGCTGCCCCAGGCTGTCCATAAAGCCTCTGCTTACAAAAGCCTTCATCTAACCAAAATTATCCTTGCTTCTGAGACATCAGTCATATTTAGCTGTTGTGACCCACCAAGGTCAAAATCAACATGATGTGTACTTATGAAAACTGAATAACCAATCATTCAGAAAAGCTTATCTCCATATTACTTTTAAGTCCCAATTTCCAGTACTTGTCTGTTTTCCAGTGTTCCTAGCTGATTCATAAAGTTGCTAGGGTTTTTAAGGGGCCAATAAATGATCTTTCTTTTTTGATCTGCCAAGATGTTAATGGGAGTCCAAACTGAAAATCAAATTATCATTTACTGATGGATCTAAACTAGAGACTGGCTTGGATTTAAGGCTAAATGACTTTGCTACCATGTCCTCCTAAATTAAACTTAACGCCCCATACTACAAACCCACTACCTTCAATGAAATGGTGAAGGTGACAATCAGATTAGAGTTGGGTGAAAAGCAAATAGAAGGTGAGATAGAAAATAAGGCTTGATGATTCACAAAGGTGGGCTCCTAAAAGGAATGGAGAAATTGAGCTGTAGTTGATGGGGATGTCAGATCAATGAAACACTATATTTTAAGAAGGTAAGTAGCGGGACATGTTTACATGTACATGGAAATAAGCAAGGAAAGAGGGAAAGACTGAGGATGTAGGAAAGTGGATGTATATCAGGAAAGGTGATTGAGAGTCTGTGGATGGGATTCAGAGCAACAGTGCAGAGACTGGCCTCCATAGTAACAGGTGGGAACATAACAAACATGGGGGCAAATGAACTTAGGTTTCTAGATTTAGCTGTGAGCAGATGGAGTTTTCATTCTATGTTTTCTATTTTCTGAATGAAAAATGAAGTGAGGTATTCAGCTAAGAATGAGAGGGTGGGAAGTGTGAAAAGAGAGAGGGTTTGAAATTAAAATCTTACTGGAGAGCAAAGCTACTGAGGAAACATTTCTGAGTGGTGGTGAAGGTCCATTTGAGGTGTGTGATAGTTCACAGGAAACCAGTCAGCTCAGACAGGTAACTTTCTCCAGCAATATTTAGATGCTCAGGGATATCCAAGGAGAAGCTGGTCATGTGAACTCAAGTAAACAGGGTTATCACAGGTCAAGGAGGAGGAGAAATGGAGAGTCAAAGGAGTTGAAGACATTTGCAAGAGCATGATTATATTAATTTATTTAGCAATAATCTTCTAACTCCTAATATATGTCAAGAACTAATCAAAAATATATATACACTAATATGTATAAAATGGATAACTAATAAGAACCTGTTGTATAAAAAAATAAACTAAATAAAATCGAAATATTCAAAAAAAAAACACAGTGAGATACCACATTATACCTGTTAGAATGGCTAAAATTAAAAAAAAAAAAAAAAAAAAAAGAACTAATCAAAAATACCCAGCTAACTAATAGGTAGATGTAGGTGCAGGCCACTATCTAGGGATTCTACCAGAACTAGGTGCAGATTTTTTCTTTAACCTCTTTTTCTTCTTTTCATTTTTCTTAGGGAAAAAAAAAAAAAAAAGGAAAACAACAAAAGACAACATATATTTAGTACTTACTATGTGTCAGGTACTCTACTAGGCACTTTTAAAAATTATCTTACTGCTTCCTATATCAATATTATGAAAAAATCACTATTATTAGCCCCATTTGCAGATGAGGAAAAAGAGTATGAAGATATTAAGCAACCTATGCAGATAACCACAGCACATTCTGAACTACTGGCTTTAGAGCCCCTTGCTTCCACAGGTTGTCTTCATCACTTGTATTTTTACTTTAACACATAAGCAGTGGGTCCTTTATTTGGAGATCCCTTTTCTGATTTTAAAAATTGAGCAGTCTTGCCATACAAGTAATTATTTTAAAACTTTACAAAGAGGTAAATAGCTACTCTAGTCTCCTTCCTTCCTAAACTCTCTTGTGGGTGATACATGCTGAAGAAAATATTTATGCTTTACCTAATGTTTTCTACTTAAAGGATACAATCTGAATTTCTAAATTTGGGCCTGAAAATAAACAGAACTGTCCTTCCTTAATTCCTCTTCCTTCCTTCCTTGCTAATCAAACCAAGATAATTGTTCTGCCCTAGAAAATGTTCAGTGAGTAACATACTATTGTTTTTTTTTTTTTCCTATGCAAAGCCAAACTTAAATAGACACCCCATCCTATTCATCAACAATCACAAAATTAACGAGGAATGAAAGGACTCAGGCTTTAAAGCAAGGATTATGTAGGGGTGAAGGTCACTCACATTTTTAATGTGGAAAGTTTGACAGGGAAATAGGAGGTGTTCCCTTATTACCTAGAAAAAACACAGAGTTTCTAAAGCTGAATCATACAAAATTCCCTTTGACTGACTATATTTTAAGACTATGTCATATTTGAATGTATTCAACCATCACTGTCTGGAAAGACAAATCCAGGTCAGACAAACATTAAAAAATGAACACTTCTGAACAGCAAAACTAATTGGTCATGCATGACATTTAGCAAGGTTTGGTAATAGTTATCATTTGCTGAGGATGTACTGCATTCTAATCCAGAGATTCTCAATCTTGGTTACACATTAGAATCACTGGGGATTTTTTTTAACTTTATTTTGAACTAATGTTAGACTTACGGAAAATTGCAGAAATAATAGAGTGAGTTCTCATATATCCCTCACCTGCTTCCTGTGACATTAACTCCTTACCCAGTACAAAGATCAGAGCCAAATTAACATTAGTACAGTATATTAACTCAATTAAAAATCTTATTAAAGTCTTTGAAGTTGTTCCACTCATGTCCTTTCGGATTTGTCTGGATTTGTTTTCTCATGATGAGAATGGAGTGATGATTTTTGTAAGAATACCCAGAAGTGATGGATCCTTCTCAGTGTATTATATCAAAGAGCTCATGATATCCATGTCATTTTCCTGGTGATACTAACTTGGATAACTTCGTTGAAATCATGTCTACTGGATTTCTCCACTGTAAGGTTACTATGTCTCCCTTAGTATTTAATAAGTATCTTGATACTTTGAAACTATGCAAATAATGTTTCTCCTCAAACTTTTATCCATGAATTTTAACATTCATCAGTAGATCTTGTCTACAACAGTTATGACTGTGGTCTTATAAAGTGAGTTTCTATTTCTCTAGTTCCGTCTACATTTATTAACTGGAATTCCACCTGATACCGAGTCCCCATCACAGGTCAATTATATTAAAATATACTAAGCATATTATACCTGGTCCTCACAATGTGGCTAATAACCAGATGTTATTATCTGCTTTGGGATATGAAGAAACTGATACTTGGAATGACAAAAACTTATATTTTTACAGCCAATAAGTAACTCTGATCAGCTGTCTCCAAAATCCATGCTCTTTTCACTGTCCAATCTTCTTCCAAGTTCAGCTCACTGCTCTTGATGTCAAAATTTGTCCCATTTAAAGCCTACTCTCTCTACTAACTCTAATCATCTGTAATTTTTGCCTAGATCAGTCCAAGGTTGGACACATTTTTTTTTCCCAGAACCTTTTGACATCCACCTGCCTAAAGAGTAAGGAACAGTTGCCAGCTATGTTTTTTGCCTTTACCTGGACAACAGATCATCGCTGAACAATATGTGGGTGAACAAAAGGGTATGTCATATACATATCAAACCATTTATATATTTAGGCTAATAGGCAACCTTTTGAAGAAGTATAATCCAAATGCTCTCTGAAGGAATTAAACTCAGCAAGCATAGAAACCTATGTGTGTAGTGGTTAAGAGTGAGGTTTTGCTCCTACACTGTTGGTGGGAATGTAAATTGGTACAGACACTGTGGAAAATAGTATGGAGGTTCCTCAAAAAACTAAAAATAGAGCCATATAATCCAGCAATCCTACTCCTGGGCATATATCCAGACAAAACTATAATTTGAAAAGACACATGTATCCTTATGTTCATACTGTACTGTTTACAATAATCAAGACATGGAAACAGCTTAAATGTCCATCAACAGATGAATGTTTAAAGAAGATGTGGTACGTATATGCAGTGGAATACTACTCAGCCATAAAAAAGAAAGAAATAATGCCATTTGCAGCAACATGGATGGACCTAGAGATTATCAAACTAAGTCAGAGAAAGACAAACGCCATATGATATCACTTATACATGGAATCTAAAATATGACACAAATGAACTTTTCTACAAAACAGAAACAGGCTCACAGATGTAGAGAATAAACTTGTGGTTGCCAAGGGGGAGAAGCAGTGGGGAGGGATGGTTTGGGAGTTTGGGGATTAGCAGATGCAAACTAGTATATACAGAATGGATAAACAACAAGGTTCTACTCTATAGCACAGGGAACTGTATTCAATATCCTGTAATAAACCATAATGGAAAAGAATATGAAAAAGAATATATATATGTTTATATGTATGTATGTATGTATGTATATATACAACTGAATCACTTTACTGTACAGCAGAAAGTAGCACAACATTGTAAATCAAATATATTTCAATAAAATAAATTTAAAAAAACAGAGTGGGGTTTTGGAGCCAGGTAGACCTGAGTTAGAGTTTGGCGAATCACTCAATGAATATGTTTTTTAACTTTTTAATATTCAATTTCCTAACTGTTAAAATGCAAATATTAATACTGATTACATAAACTTCTTGTGAGGATTCAATAAGCTCTTAGTACAGGGGGATAAGCAATCAATAACTATGAACTTTAAAAAAAAACTCACTGTAACCAAATTGCCTAACACCTGACAAGAGATGAGTGCTTTTTAAAGGAATTTTTAGGTACAGCAGATAGAGGTAATTTTGGAAGAGACTGCCCTTTAAAAGAGAGCAGATACTGTGGGCATGTACAGGTATTTTGGAACAGCCCGTGGGGTGCATAAGGATTCTGATGGAGAAAGGGATAAAAGGAAATGGAGAGTGTGAACTATCACCTTAACTCAGTTCCCTTGTGGGGGTGACCATCAAGTCAAGAGCTAGATAAAAGGGTGGGCCAGGGGAAGAGTTGCCATAGCTGCCAATCTGGAATAGCAGGCAGTTAAAACATCACATGAAATGTAAAGAGAGAAGATTTTCCTCAGAATGTCTCTCAGGAAGGTAGACCTCTCAGGTATGCACCATATGTGTACACCATGGGGATGAGGAATTTTATCTATTTCAGTCACTTCGGTATTCTTGGTGCCTAGAACACTGCCTACCATATAGTAACTGTTCAGCAGAATTATTAGACTACTGGATAATGAATGAATACACTAATAAATTCAAAAGTCTGATTAGGAAGCTTAGCTACTTATAGGTCTTCTCTGTTGCTAACAGGGGTAAAAAAAAATTAGGGGGATGGACTGATTTTTCAGGTCTATAGAAGAAAGCCTGGGTCCACCTACCAGCTGCTCTCCTTGTCTCCCTCTTCCTCATTAAGGGTTCAGGGTCTCTTCTAAATACTTGTTGAACAAATAAAGAACAATAATTTTTAAAAGGGCACCAAATTATAAACATGCTCAGGACATCTAAAAACCTGTTAGACTTTGGCTATATGTCACTGAAAATTACAACTGTACAAAGAGAAACAGTCATTTCTTGCCCAACTATGAAAATGTGAAATAAGATGCCGGTGGCAAAGATTTGAAGTTGCTTTTCTCCCTTTCATGTTTAATAAGAGAGCCCTGGGAAATGTGCCTAGCTAAAGAACTTTATTTCCCAACCACATTTATAAATAGAGGTGGCCATTGAGATGTAAGTGATCTCCAGGGAAACTGCCTTGTCCGTTGGTCTTGTATTCCTGCCTGCAATAAAGTTATAATGATTGGAGCTCCAAGAGTTATCGTGTGATTTTGAGGATGATGAACAGAAGGGTATAAGGAAACTGGGTCTCTGATGATTTTCTAGAGCTGCCATAACAGTGTCTATCTCCAGACTTGATTTGTATAGGAGAAAAACAAATTTCCATCCTGTTTAAGTGACTATAGTGATGTAAGTACCTAACACAGTTTTAGTGTTGTGCCCCATCAGATGAAGTGTGTGTTTAGTTGAAATGGTAGAAGCTAAATATGTGTACTTCAGAGAAAGAAAGCAAATAGAAGTTTTAATTGACAGTTTTAGTAATTATTAACAGGATGGAAGAAACTACAGTGCACAATTTAAATAAATACTTATTATGAGAGCACTGTTATCTACTACAGAATTAAATAACTGAGCTGTAAGTGTTTTTGTCAATAACGGGCACATGTGATATTGAAAAGAATCATAAATCACCTAGTCCAATTACCTGTATGATGCTCAACTCTTCTCTAGAATATTTAGGTAAGAAGTCATCCAGCTTATGCTTGGCTACATCAAGTGATGAATAACTCTCTACTTCCCACGCCAGCCCATTTTTATCTTTGGACAGTTCTGAAAGTTAGAATGTTGTTTCTTACATTGAGCTGAAAATCTGTTTTCCTTTAGCTTCCATCCACTCATTCTAGCTCTCATCTTTAGAGCCATAATCAGTACATCCAATCCCTGTCCTAAATGATAAGCCTTCAATTATCACACTCCTCTTGAGACAGATGCCCCTGTGAATTTTCATGCCACAAAATCATGCTGACCATGTTTCTGAATATATTGAAATCTGCTTTCCCAGAATCCAGGGAATATGTATGACTACTCTTTTCTTTCCTTGGCATCATATACCTTGAAAGGACATGGCCACATTCTTTCTAGTTTGTAACAACTTCTATTTTGCCAAAAATTTTCTCTGTTACTCAAACACAGATACAAAGTAATCATTATTCCCAGTTATTTTCAATAACTCTGAGACATACATTTTGAGACAAAGCAAGTAAAGAACTTGTCAGATGTTTTACTATTTGCTGAATGAGACTACCCCAATTATACTTCCCCCAATTTTAGAAATTCCCCTTCTTACTGTGTTTTATATCTAGGCAACTTATATGACTTAAATCAGAAATAAATCATTTATTTCTTACATCAGGTCAAATGACATTTGGTACATTTCACCATAATATCACCTCTGTCCTTTCACCTTTCATACACACGCCAGTGATCTCCAATAAATTTCTGCTTTAGGATTTTGGATTTCTAAGCAGGCATAAATGATATTGACACAGAGTACTATTGTGAATTTCTCCACTAAACAAAGTCTATTTCTATTCAATTGGATCTAGTCTTCTATTACCATATTTCATACAGACCCCACCCACCAAACTTTGGTGACACCCTGAGATTTTTACCATCTGTGTAATAATATTTAATTTAATTGGTTACCTGCTAAATTCAATTGATTACCTGATAAAATCAAATATATTGAGCTCACAAAATGTAATAATAGGCAAATAAATGTAACCTAAAAACTTATTTTTTAATTAAAAAAACTGAAACTTGGCCAACTAGCAAGGACATTGTAAATTTAATCTGGAACTAATCTCTGGGTTTGACACCTAAGGGCAGACATCCCATAAGGAACTTCTGCCACTTTTCTCTGTTTCTACAACCGGTGTTATGTCAAAGAGGCAAAATTAAAATGGTCAGGAACTGCAGTTACCCTGTACCTGGAGAGCAGAACTCATTTTTCAGGCTAGATTTTTAAGAGTGTAAAGCCAGGTTCACAGTTTAGGAGAAACATAGTTTCTCATTCACAATCTGTCGCCCAGTCAACCTATTCTACTACCAATATCAGAAAGGTACAGAGATAAAATATAGTTTAAATTTTAAATCCCTCAAACCAGGCTGTCAGGGAGGGGAGAGGTCAGATGCTGACATGCTGGAAAAAAGGAAAGCTGATGATGACCACAGTGGTGATATCAGTTTTTCACCAGATAAGTATGAGTTGGGATGGTATCACGTTACGGTGTTGACGTGAGAGACACATGTGCCTAGAGAGGGTTAGGTAAGTGGCAGGCGAAGCAATGCAAGCTCAAAATTGAGATAAATCATCGGCAATCTCTGGGAATCATTATGTTCCCTACTAAATGTAGAAGAGATTGTTTTTGAATTATATGCATCCTGAAAAAGTCTTTTCTTCTGGGCCCAGAAATTTCCTGCCCAAAGCGTAGGCGGGAAAGATGAGATCAGTCCACAAGCTTACTCACGTCCTTCACTGGCTTTCACTTCAGCATGTATCTATTTTTCCTTCTCATTAAAAAAAGGCACTAAAATATGTTATCAGGATACCATTTGGAATTTTCATTCATATGGCATATTAGAAATAATTGCTTAAATTATACAATTATTATGTGGAAGACAACTTATTTTTATTGTTAGCTTTATGGGTTGGTATTGACATTTCACATAAGAGTAAGGATAGGTTTCTTCTGTCTTCAAAGACTCCACAGCCTAGGAGAGAAGACAAGACATTCATAAATACCTAATACATAATTTAGACTGTAACATGTGCCTTAAGAGTGAGCTAGAGTCTTAGAGGTTTAGAGAAAGAAGAGATTAATTCTGAACTCAAGAACACCACTAGCAAAATGTGCTTTGAATGTTTATGTCTCCCTAAATTTGTATGTTGAAATCCTAATGCCTAATGGGATGGTATTAGAAGGAGGGGGTCTTTGTGGGGGGGTGCTTAGGCCATGAGGGTGGAGCCCTCACAAAGAGGATTAGTGCCTTATAAAAGAGGCTCTGGAAAGATCCCTAGCCCATTCCACTATGTGAGGAAAGAGTGAGAAGGCAAAGGCTATGAACCAGGGTGAGGGCTCTCACCAGAAGGTGACCATGCTGGCACCTTGATCCTGAACTTTCCAGCCCTCAAAACTGTAAAAAGTAAAATTTTGTCATTTATAAGCCACTCAGACTGTGGTATTTCATTATAGGAGCTCAAACAGACTAAGACTATTGGTGAAAGGACAAGATTCAAACATGAGCACGGTGAGTGCTGATCTCAGTCTTACTGCCCTGCCTTGGCCACATCATTTTACTGTGCATTAGTTTCCTCAAACATTAAATGAGAAAGGAAAAACAGCATTCTTGCCCAAAGTACTTATATCCTCTGGAGACAACTCAGAGATGAACAGATCAATAGACAGATTCCAAACCAAGCAAAAACATCATATTGTTCATGGAAAGCTTCACAGCACTCAGAATAGAGCAGCAGTGTCATCACTCCCCACTGCTGCCATCCTCCAAACTTTACATTCTTTAGGAACATCCCACAAACCGAGACTATATTGTCAAGCTGGAGTAAAACGAGATGTTCACATGCAGCCAATCTTAAAAGAAGGTTAATTTGTGTTAGCAAATTGTCAAATAACCTGTCATGCCTAATTATTTTTCTTTACCCACATCCTTTTTACCCCACATAGCATTAAATAGAAAAAAATTAAAAAGGTCTCCAGGATTGTGTGATAGCTGATCTTTCAAGTCTACTTTGTGGCTAGATAAATAAAAAGAAAAACATTGCTATTCCAGGATTTTTTTCTCTCTTTGAAGACACTGAAAAGCAATAATGATGATAGAGATTCAAGGGCAAGTGCTTTATCCTTTATAAAGTTGAATTAGTAAGTTGATCCTCTTTATCCAGTATGTTTTTAATGCACAGAGAGATAACATTTGATAAGTTCATGAAAAAAATTACATTAGTACAACAAGTAAGAGAGTATAGGCAGTGAAAATTCATGAAACAAACCAAAATGCAAAGAAAGTGATTGAGTCCCTATTGTAGTACATAAATTACATTGTTAAAATGATGACTGATATTATAGCTTCTATTTCAAAGACTCCCTTTATATAACAGGTCTATTGTCAAAACTGATAATAAGAAAATACTTTCTCAAGAGCATACCTGCCCATAAATTATTCTTATAAAATTGTAGACATGAGAGAGTTATCTGAAATAATGGCACATCTAAATTGAGAGGTGGGGAGAGGAATTTAAAGGAAGAAATGACACTAAAATATATCACCTTGAAGTGTTTTTTAAAAAGTACACCACATAAAGGTTCTTCATAATAGTCAAAAAAGAGCATGCAGGATTACATTATTTAGATTTATGTAGCACTCCATATTTTTCAATCATCCTCCATGCATGAATTCGTAACAGTGTTCTTCTATAGTTATCTGATTTTATATTAGAAAAGTCTCTCTCACTCTCTCTCTGTCTCTCTCTCTCCCTCTATCCCTCCAATGAAGAAATTGAGAAGGAAATGAGTCAAATAACTTGCCTCAGCTCCTACTGAATAAAGACAAGTTTTTGAACATCTAATAAGAGAACTTTCAAATATGATAAGAGAGATCATGTCTGACCAACTTATCTAAAAAAAGAGAGTGAGAGAGAAAAAAAGCCCTCAATCAGGGCTGATCCCAAATTTGTTCTTTATACATTTATAGGTTGCAAGGAACAGAGGGGGATTTTGGTTATTGTCAAGTAATAGGGATCACTTTCAGTTTCCAGTCCAAGCTTGAGAAATAAAACCTTCTGGAGACCCAACCTTGGGGGTGCCCCCCATCCCTTGCATGAGTTTTACCTCCAGTAACACTACCAGGTTCTTACTGAGAAATCAGAGAAAAATCTCCTCAAGCTTCTGGAAGAGGAGGGGGAAAGTAACTGTTCTGAAATATAAATAGAACATTTTTTTTTCTCCTTAAAAAAGACTTCCTTTAAGGAAAATTGTTTTACCAGAGCCTAACAGATCTGGAGGAAGGGAAATGCCCAACTCCAACCCCCTCTAGCCTTCCTGTCTCACCTAAGGGGGAAAACAGAACAAAACAAAACTGAGACTTAGACATAATCATAGGACTATGGAATGATTCCCTAATTCCCACATGTACCACATCAATAGGGGTCCTGAATAATAACAGGGGATTACAGCTAAAAATTACTGTATAGCTCAGACCTTATTTACAAAGGGGGCTTTAGGGAAACCCAAATACAAGAGAAGACAAAAGCCGGAGAGGACAAAAGACACGACAAAGTTTAGCCTGTGACATCTATAGCAAATAGTGAACAGCCTAACACCTAGCCAGATAAATTAAAAAACCTCATACTAAAGATCTCATTACCTCGGTTCCTTTTACCCAATACACATGTCAGCCTTCAACCAAAAATTACAAAGCATGCTAAAAGACAAAATACAGTCTGAAGACATAGCAACCATTAGAAGAAGACACAGATCTAGCTGATATTTTGGAATTGTTAGACCTGGAATTTAACTATATCCTTAGGCTGCTAATGGAAAAGGGGACAACATGTAAGAACAGATGGGTAATGTAAGTAGAGAGATGGAAATTCTAAGAGAGAATTAAAAGGAAATGCTAGAAATCAAAAACACTGCAACAGGGTTTCCCTGGCGGTGCAGTGGTTGAGAGTCCACCTGCCGATGCAGGGGACACGGGTTTGTGCCCCGGTCCGGGAAGATCCCACATGCCGCGGAGTGGCTGGGCCTGTGAGCCATGGCCGCTGAGCCTGCGCGTCCGGAGCCTGTGCTCCGCAATGGGAGAGGCCACAACAGTGAGAGGCCCGCGTACCAGAAAAAAACCCCAAAAAACAAAAAGAAACACTGCAGCAGGAATGAATGTCTTTGATCCGCTCATCAGTAGACAGGATGAAGCCAAGGAAAGAATCAGTGAACTTGAAGATATGTCAATAGAAACTTCTCAAATTGAAAAGCAAAGAGATTTTTAAAAACTGGGGAAAAAAGGAATGGAATATCCAAGAACTGTGGAATAAATACAAAGGTATAATATTTACCTAATAGGGATATCAGAATGAGAAGAAAGAGAGAAAAGGAGAAATATTTAAAGTATTAAAGAAGTGATGGCGATTTGTAGTGAGGATACAAGGGAAAATTAGGGAGTGCAGAAAACCACATTCAGCTGTCAAGGCAACAAGTTCCTAATCTAGCAGTAATCTAGCAGTCACTATCCTCACAGGTAAATTTTCTACTGTGAGTGGAAATGGTCTGTTTTCTGACTACTTTCTTCCTTCTCTTCCTCATGTCCTTTTTTACATGGCTTCTACCACCTCATGCCTGCTGTGTGTCTCTTAGCTTTGTGATCAATTTATTGTCCGTGTCCCTCTCTGGATGTCCCTATCACTAAGAGAAAATCTGACTGGGTTAATCACCCTCCAGCATCAGAACCTCTACGAGACAGGATTCCTTTATCAAACCACCTGACAGGATGTTGGCCAACCTATAAGATGACTATATGCAGCTCAGGTGCCCATTCCTAATCCAGTCATCTCTGAGCTAAGCAGAAGGATCATGTGATAAGATGAATGAAGAACCAGAAATGAAAAACCAGTTCATGTTTGGAAGGAACTGTTAGCAAGGTAGTCTCTCAGTATGTTACGAATTTATCTGAATTACCAGGCATTTTGGTAGCATGTTGCAAAAAGCAAACTAGGTACCCAAAGGAAATGGTAACTTTGATTCAATGTATCCTTTTCTCCTTGAGTTCTATTTCTGGTTTACACCATGTTACATATTCCCCACAACCACCAATGAGGGGGCAGGGAGTATGAAAGGTAACACTGCTGATGACAGCTCCAAGGTAAACTCTGAGATTCATCAGAACCTGGACTAGGCTGCCCCTATGACTCAAAGCATTCTGGTGACAGACCAGGGCAGACAGCTACACAGAGAGTACAAATGTTGATCCGATGTCCCCAAGAACAGCTGTGCACAACTTGATGGTCCCGTTCTTTGAGTTATTTCACTGTGTCGCCTGTCCCAAATATTTTCAACCATCCTCTACTAAACATGGCTGAAAGACATAGAGGAAAATGTGTGTGTACTAAAACATAGGCATATGTGTGTATGAAAATTTCCCCTCAAGAGCACACTATGTTTGAAAAGAATTATTTTCCACTTACCTGATTTCGATTTAGGATATTACTTTTCTAAAACAGATAAAATCAATGTAGGAAGAAAGCAGTGTTCTATCAGTAATGTTTAGTTTTCACTGGAATTCAAGTTAAATATGAATGTGCTTTCTCTTCACTAGCTTTCAAGAGATCGTATTCAACTAACTTCCCTGTACACATAGGACACAGAGCAGTGAGGGAGAGGTACCAGACACCAGCATCATTCTCTTTAGTTCTTGACTGTGTCTGACTTTCAAGGACATTTTTCTCAGGGAGAGAAAGAGTGTTTTGCTCTACCTCCATGTAAAGTGCTTTGAGTGAGCAAAGGCTACAAGGTAGAAGGTGAGAACCCTGTTCCTGTTCAACTAACTCTCTCTGGCCTCAGAATCAAAAGAACTATCCTCATGCATCACATCCTTTCTATTATCTCTGTGCATACTGTTCCTTGGCAAAAAATACAGTGATACCTTGTGTTTTCCTAATAGATATCTGTATTTAAGAAATTGACACAAGGGCTTCCCTGGTGGCGCAGTGGTTGAGAGTCTGCCTGCATCGGCCTGCCGATGCAGGGGATATGGGTTCATGCCCCGGTCTGGGAAGATCCCACATGCCGCGGAGCGGCTGGGCCCATGAGCCATGGACACTGAGCCTGTGCGTCCGGAGCCTGTTGCTCCGCAACGAGGAGGGGCCACAACAGTGAGAGGCCCGCGTACGGCAAAAAAAAAAGAAAAAAAGAAAAAAGAAATTGACACAAAATGCACACCAGTACACTTTTCTCATTTTACCAGTTTTCTCTGATTCCACATACCTTATAGCCTGACTGTTGCATGGCTGTAAGCAGCACATTTCATCCTAATCTGTTTCTTATGATAGATTTTTAGGGGAGAAAAGGCAACTATTTTGAATATTTTTTCTTCATAACTCCTTTGTCTTTACCAAGAAAAAACAGTGGCCACAATTGTCACTATTCAATTTGCAAAAGAAAATACCAAGGTGATTTATTCATTCATCAAAATATATTGAGTGCCCCCAAGACTCAAACAGCCTTTGTAACGTCTGTGGGAACTTAAATTTGTCAGATACTTTTCCTATTATAAAGATGAAGAAACTAAGTCACAGGGAGGTTAGACGATTTATCTAAACTAAGAAATGGAGTATAATTGCAAAAATGAAGTCATTTTTTAAGTCTGGCTTCATGATTGTCAGCCAAATCATTTCACTTACACTTTCACACACAATTGTTACAAATGTTACCATACATCAGGACCCATGAGATCTGTACTTCCTGTAATATACATGTCATGTAAAGTATATCTCATGTAACATTATGCAATTGTTTGTTTTTACCTGTTACATAAAATTTATGGTGAATTTACACTCAATGTTAATTGAAAAAATGTTCAGAGTCGACTTTTTCACTAGCAAAACAAAACAAAACAAAATAAAAAACGAGCATATCTCTTAAATTAAAAAAGAAAATTGACCAGCCTTACTTTGTTCCCTCTCCTAAGGGTCTCTTGTCCATGAATTAGCATTAATGAAGGGAGTGAGAGAAGTGAACTCCCCGTACCTGGAGAGCAAAGAAAGCCAGACACATATAGAGAGCTTAGTGTACATGCCGCATAATAGTATTTCTGAAGAGTAGTGAATTCTGTATTCAAACAGAGATCGGCAAATAAATCCAAAGTTCCTGAGAGTTTGATTTTTCCTTTTTAAAGACGAGATGCTCTGATGATTGGAGGTTTTCATTTCCCAGCCCTAACACAGAGTAGTCACATATGCAAACACGGACACAATGCCTGCAGTCTCAATGTAGATTAATTATTTCTGGCTGCCAGGAACCATGAGTGGGCTATGCTGTTGTCATGATAAACCCACCCCTCCCTCACTCAGAGACAAAAGAAACACACACAAGAAAAGGCCAGAGCCTCAAACCATAGTTATTTCACCTTGAATAGACTTTCCAAATGAAGCCTTTCATTTTGCTTTCTATATTAAACATTGAAAACAAAAAAGGAATTTCAAATCTTGTTTCTTCATTCGTGTATCACAAACTGCTAATTAGAAAAGATTTCTTTTACTAAATGATTTAGTTCTTATGTCTTTTTTAACACTTGAAAGGTTACAGCTTCAGGAAAAGAGGAAAGAGCCTTAATTAAAGAATGAATTATTGAATATTCAGTTTTAATTGATGTTGCCCCAGTGCTATTATTTTGCATGTTTATAGATGTTTTATGTGATTCTGTTATCAGAATAACCAGAGAGAGACATCGACTACTGAGCCTAGAAAAGGGGGAGGGTTTCTGCCTGATCACATCCAGTCATTTAAGTTCAAGAATCATCTGAAGAGTGGTTTCCATGACAACGAGTCACTAATTGTGAACATAAAGTAAAAAATCAACCTTCCCTGAATTTGGCAGCTACATGGATGATGCTGAATTTTTTTTGTAAATAGTAAAATGGCACTTTTCCTTAGGCAATTCCTCAAGTCACTTTCCTGAAATGAAGAAGCCACTTCATGTGGAGTTAACTCTGGTCTGGCAATGGTGTCAGATTAAAGCCATCCAGATCTGTCAGGCTTTGACTGTCAGCACCTAGCTTCTGCTACAGACATGGGGAGAAGGTTGCAATGAGGAGTGAGGGATTTTTGCATCTTAGAGCTGAGAGAGTTGCTGAGGACAATGAATAACCCAGTAAACGCTACCAAACACTGGATTTGAACATTCTCTAGACTGGGGAAAGAAAAACAATTGAGGGGGAAAAGTGAGTTAAAACCCCAAATCAGCCACTTTCCATGGGGTTAGTCATCCATGCTCAATCACTAGCAAAGGTTTCTGGTTTCTCTGATTGGCAGATTAAAAAAAAAAAACAGAAAAACAAAAAAGTGAACTCTTTGAGACTTGGAAACCTGTTCAACCGACACAATCACACCATTGAATATTCACCAGTTGATGACTTGCAGCATATCATTTGTAAAAATTGCTTCAGCCTGAGTTACCTTTCACCAGCTCTGTAAGTCTACTCACTGGGTCACTAGGAGTGAGTAAGAACATTTTGATAAATTCTGTTTCCATGACGATGAATTAACCAGTGAAAATGGGGAGGTGGTGAAGGATCTGTATTCTGTAGAATACTCTCAGATGTTTGCCTGTTTTCATTTTTAGCCATTTAGTTCTCATGGCTTTGTTCCAGGACTCTTTAATTTGCCAGTAGCTGTTTTTCCTACACAGATTACGGGAGTAATTCATCAGTGAATGTTTCATTCAGTGGTCCTATCTAATGTAAGAAAACATAAAAAAGAATTTTTCCAATTATGACTTTCTGTTTGTTTAGAAAGAATGTAGTAAGCTTTTTTCCTTTCTTTTTTCACAATCTAGCTTTAGTGTTCTTACTCTCCCTTATTGACCATTACCTTACACAGACTATAACTGCAATTTGTAAGGTGCTGGGATCTGCTTTTAAATACCAATAAATCCCAAAAAGGCAATGATTTTTTAATTTACTGGACTGAAACCCCAGAGGGAGACATAAAGAGAAAACGAACATTAAAACATGTAGGCCCAGTACATGTTACAATGGAACAAAGTGTTTAGGAAAAATTAAGAAAGGAATAGAGCCTTTCCTTTACTAAATTACTTTAAACTGGCTTACTTATTTATATACAATGGAATGTGTTTATGTTATTTCAGCATTTACCCACTTCCTGAATTTAATGATAACACTACTATATCCTTGCAGGGGAGGAGGGGACAATTGATTCTGATGGTTTTGTTTTCCAAATGATGAAAAAAGCAAAAAGAACTCATCTATTTGTACCAGAAAAAAATAGATATGCAACTATTTTTTTCTGAGGTATGAAGTAAGAAAAATGTCTCCTCAAAACATGTATTTTCAATCTAAATTAATTTGTATCTCAACAAGTAACTAATTTATCTCATTTTAAAATCTAAGTTCAAATGGTAGGATTTTTTCCCTTGTCTTTCTTTTTACCTAAAACAAGGCAAATAACCAGTTTTCAATTTTCAACTGTTTATTCTGCCATTGTGTAGCCACAAATTTAAAGGATAATTACATTCTTTTCCAAATTCATTGATTTGCTCAGAGCAGGAAGAAATGTTATGCCTAGATGTTGTAGACTGCCAACAATGAACAAAATGATCAGATATCATCTTAATCTGAGACTAAAAGTGCAAAGGACCATGAGATTCACAGGAAGTAAAGCAGAAAACTATTTAACATTTATTATGCAAAGCTCTGCCAATCAAAACTACTTTTGAAACAATTTCAGTAAATAGTAATGCAATAATATATTTTTCTGTGAAGAACTTTCTTCAGGGTCATATCTGCTTTGCGAGCTTAATTTCTCTACCGAGAACAGAAAGAACTCTCACATTGAAAAGAATATGGTAATTTCCTTTTTCTACCTTTTTAACACATACATACCAAAAATATTATTAATATTAGTGGATCTCAGAGAATGTGCATGATTGGAAATCAAAGCAATTGTTTTAAATGAATAAACTCTAGTTGTTGTGCTAATCTATAAACTATTAGAAAAGAAAACCATGCCACTCTAAAATCAGTGTTGGCAGCCCTGAATTTGTTCATCTTGATTTAAAATAGCAAGGGCAACAGTGTCAGTTGACTGGATATGGACAAAGGGAAGTCTAATGAGTTCTTTTGTTCACCTGCCATATGTAACTCCTTCCACTTCTTATGGGCAATGTGCATGGGTTCTGCTAGCAATGCCATGCTTCCCTTCCTAGACCTAAGGTCGTAACGCAGGTAGCTGGTATTCAGTTCACATTGATGTTAATAGTGTGAGATCCCTCGGCCAGCTGTTGTCTGGGAAATAAAGATGGCATGGCCCACACAAGAGACAGCTGCCTCCACATCAGCGTGACCCGTAGCTGGCACCAGGCAGTGCAGGAGTCAGCTTGTTAATGCTAATGTCTCCGGTGAGATAGGAATAAACAGCCACTCTCTCAGTCCTGTAGATTGAAAGTGTCACAAAAATACTGCCAGTCTAGGCTGCTGATCATTAAAAACGAGTACTGATGAGAGGAATAATGGCTTGTTGATCCACCTGAGTCAAGTTTGACATCCTTGTGACACTATTTAAAACTGTATAGAGTCTTTCAGGTATTAGTGGGAGAGATTTTGACAAAGAATATAAGCATGAAATTTCTTGAATTTTAGGTTGAAACTGGTTAATAACAGAGAAAGTATAAAAAGAATATGTATATTTATATATATATATATGTATAACTAAATCACTTTGCTGTACACCTGAAACTAACCCAACATTGTAAATCAACTATATTTCAATAAAATTTTTTTAAATAAAATAAAACTGGTCAATAACGAAACATACTATATACTCCGATAATTTCTTTTCACAATACACATTAAATGGTGTGCTTAACATCTATTTCATATGACGCATATGCCACAGAACATCTATTACTTAAAATTGTTTTTAGCACTGACAGGACACTACATAAATATTCAGGACAATGACATTTTCAAAGGCTTATTACTTTGCGTGTGAACATAATACATAAATAAATGCATAGTATTTATCATAAATATGGTCACATTTAAAAAAAACAATGAAAAGAAATATTGAATGTATATTCATATAGCAATATAAGGATTAATAAGGAAATATATATTTATGAGTCTAAAGAACAGTATCTTCTAATATTTCCAATCTCTTCCTGAAAATGTATCTGAAATACTTTTTTAATCATATAGTATTTTACTTCACTGAGATCTCACTACTTAAATACATTTTGCAGTGAACCTGTTAGTAAAGCCAGAAATATATTTACAATATGAAATCTATTCTCTCCACATCTGTTTTGCAACTTTATTTTTTTTATAGCTATGATTTTAAAATGATATGTTTAGGGACTTCCCTGGTGGCGCAGTGGTTGAGAGTCCGCCTGCCGATGCAGGGGACAGGGGTTCGTGCCCCGGTCCGGGAAGATCCCACATGCCGCAGAGCGGCTGGGCCCGTGAGCTATGGCCGCTGAGCCTGCGCGTCCGGAGCCTGTGCTCCGCGACAGGAGAGACCACAACAGTGAGAGGCACGCGTACCACAAAATAAATAAATAAATAAATAAATAAATAAAATGATGTGTTTAATATTAAAAGTTTAAAGCACATACATGCTTTTGTTGTTGGCATTTTTTTCCCACTTTTAACCCCAGAAGTGATACTGAGAGATATAGTTTCAAGGGCAGCATTAAATCTCTTTGGAGCAAAGAGATTTGATCAAGAATGCTGGCCCAGGATCCAATATCCCACATGCCCAGAATCTAATCCCAGTGGCTACATACTGCTTCCTATGGTGCAAGAGGTTTATATATATAGTTGACAGCTTAGGATCTCTGCCCCAAGCCAAGAAAACATCTATTGAAGGATGTTTAGATGAAAGAAAGACATAGTGTTCTACTTAATGTATAAGTCAAGGCTAACCTCCATCGGTAAATAATATAAGATTTTTAACTGCATTGAAAGATTATTTTAAAAAGCCCTTTTAGTAGATTGCTACCAATTCAGTGAGCTAGCTGACACAGTCATTCACTCAACAAATATTTATGGAGTATTCACTATTTCTTTTCCCCATAGTTGGCTAGGTGTGCACATAAGATATATAGAGGTAGAGATAAAGAATCTAATGATTATAAAGCAATATGGAAGAGTAACCACAGAAACGCAACCAGAATAATTGTATTGGAGGATTGTGGGAAGGGAGAGAACAGTAAGGTTTAACAATGTGATAATTAGGGAAAAGGCATTCCATACAAAGGAACAGTTGAACAAAGAAAAGTGAAAATTAATCTATTACATATGGAAACCCACAAACAGCTCAGGGTTGCCTGAGTGCCCAGTCTAAGGCAGATGGTAGAAATGAAGAGTGACAGAGATAGAGAGGGGCCATATCAATGAGGTTCCATAGTCATTAACTACTTGCATGTTATCTTGTCCCAATGACCTTTTGGGAGGTGAAGGTAGCAGTTCTGATGAAAGATAATGACAATGATGGAAAATATTCGACAAGAAGATGAGTTGAAAATATGTTTAGGAAGTAGAATTAACAAACATTGGTGATTGATTGGGCATCTCATGAAGAGATGAGAGATTTCAAAATACTATATGATGCACAAGTTCTACCTGGAGCAACTGGCTGGATGGTGGTGCCAACCAACCGAGGGAAAAGAGCCAGTTTAGGGAAACTGTGTTAAAACAGAAGTGTCTATGGAACATTCTTGTAGAGATGCCCACGTAGTAACTGGGTAGATGAGTCTAGAGCTCAGAGCACAGGCCTAGATTTGGAATCCATTGGTAAATAATGTTATCTGAAACCAGGAGACTGAATAACATTGTTCAAAAACTATAGAAAGTGAGGGGCTTCCCTGGTGGCGCAGTGGTTAAGAATCTGTCTGCCAATGCAGGTGACGTGGGTTCGAGCCCTGGTTCGGGAAGATCCCACATGCCGCGGAGCAACTAAGCCAGTGTGCCACAACTACTGAGCCTGTGCTCTAGAGCCTGTGAGCCACAACTACTGAGTCCGCGTGCCACAACTAATGAAGCCCATGTGCCTCGAGACCATGCTCTGCAACAAGAGAAGCCACCGCAATGAGAAGCCTGCACACTGCAATGAAGAGTAACCCCTGTTACCCGCAACTAGAGAAAAAAAAAACCCGCACGCAGCAACGAAGACCCAACGCAGCCAAAAAATAAATTTAAAAAAGTATATATATATATATATAGAGAGAGAGAGAGAGAGAGAGAGAGCAAGTGAGATAAGTTATGAATTCAGGATCCAACCCAGGGACACAACAATTATTTTAGCGATTTCCAAAAGAAAAGTAGCCAAGAAAGGAAACAGCAAGGAGCTGACCAAAGGAGGAGAATCCATAATACATTAATATTATGGGAGCCCCAAAAGTGAAAAATGAAGCAGAAGGCTCCAGTAAGATAAAGATGGAAAAATACAAATTAATCTCCCTCTCTACCTCTCCCTACCTTAATACAAATCTACATCATTAAAAAAAAAAAAGAACTTAGAAACCTAAAATGAAGAAACATTTGGAAAGGCCACAGTCTGCATACTCACATATTATTTAGGAGTTTTATAAGTTTATTCTATTTATTCATTCTCTACCTTATTCTCAAAGCACTACAAATTTCTTAGATAAAATTCCTAAATTCATTCTTCACAATTAAACTTGTAATAAATGTTAAGCAAAAGTCAGTTCAGTGTTATTCTCATTGACAAGTACCAGGAGTGCAGATTCTATCTCTTGCCAATTATGGGTGGAAACTTTGGCTTTAATGTCATGTTGAGAGTGCAATGGGTATTTTGTGAGAGATGAGAAGCCTCGCCCATCAATTGAGTCCTAATAGAAAAGCATAACATTCTTCAATGCAGACAAGAGCAAGTTGTAAAATGAAAGGAAACTGGACTATAAAACCAGACAAAGTAAACTCACTGTAGACTCCTGGGTAGAGGACAGCAGAAATGCATTGGACTGTTGACTTCTTGGCATTGTTCACAGGAACAACCCTTCAACTGGAGACATAACTAACATGCCATCAAAGCTTTGTTGTCAGACACCATCAGATTCCAGTAACAGTTCAGCCTTTCCCAGCTGTGTGTCTTAGGCAAATACCTAATGTTCCTAAATTCTACTTTCCTCATTTGTACCTACCCTAGAAGCTTGTTGTGAAAATTAAGAGGTAACATGTAAAGCATTAGTCTAGTACAGCGGTTCTCAACACAGGGTGATTTTGCTCCCCAGAGGACATCTGGAAATGTCTGAAGACATTTTTGGTTATTAGGGCTGGGGAGGGGTTGGCTGTTACTGGATTCTAGTTGGGTAAGAGTTTGGGGATGCTGTTAAACATTCTATAAGACACAGGACAGCATCCAAGAATGAAGAATTATCTGACCCCAAATGTCAACAGTGCCAAGGATGAGAAATCCTGATCTAGTAGTTGTGCACACATTATAATAGCTGGTGTTTCCTGAGCCCTCACACCATGCTAAGGGTTATTTAAGTGATTGACATTATCTCATCTAACCTCACCCAAATACCATGAGATTAGTCCTAGTATTATCCCCTCTTTACAGAATAAGAAACTGACAGACAAAAAAGAAGTTAAGTAATGTACACAGAGTCACATAACTGGTAGTGGTAGAACCAGGATTTCATAAATGTTAACTATTATTACATTTCATAGAAAACTGAAAAATTACTCAGGTATTTTCAACTCTTAGCATCAGATAAGAAAGATTGTTTTTTTTTCAACTTCCATGCCAACATTAATATAAATCCAGGCAAAATTGATATGTTGCATGCTTTGACTTCCTTACTCAAGTTTTTCTTTAAATGTGGACAAAATGAAAATGGATTAATGGTTAAAAGGGGGGAGGAGGGGAATCTAGCATTTCTTAAGAGCACCTTAAAAAGACAATTGCCAGAGCTCCTTTTAGAGAAATCTTAGTGTTAAAAATCAGTAAAACCTGACTTCAGTAACTGGCATTAGGTCTCCTCTAATGCTGAAGTCAATAGCTCCTCTTGTAATGGTGTTATGGTTTAAGCACTGCTTCAGGCCTATGTGAAACTTGAATGTGGGATCAAAGAGATAAAAGTGACCTGACTCTATCACTTTCACTTATAGCCTGAAATTCCTAGGATTTGTACATTTATGCAATTTTCAGTGATGTGTCATCGATTGTTTTTAAAAATCTTTTGCATCAATGTCTTTTGGAAGGTATTTTTCTCCTTTTTAAATCTCCCTTTAGGGAAGCTGAACTATAAGCTGTTGAGTATACATGTGTGTGGACCTGAAACCCTGATAGGCAACAAATGCTGAAATGTGAGCATACATATGAGTATCTTGACAATTATAACAAAATGTTTATGGAAATTTGGGGATCCTGAATTTCCAAGATAATTGCATGTTGAGGGAAAACAGTATAGTATGAAGAAGGAAGCAATATGGCATAGTGGCTAAAAGTGCAAGATTTATCCTCTGGTCAGTATTCAAATCCCAACTGTATCATTTAATAATTATGTGATCTTGAAAATTGACTTGACTATTCTGAATCTCAGTTACCTTTCTTACTGAAGAAGGAAGCCAGAAGGTTTGACCAACAGAGGTTGGTGTTCAGTGACTTATGAGTTGAATTTGAAAGGTAGCCAGGGATTAAGTAATGCAGAAATTTTTATACCATAGTAGGATTTTGGATTTTATTCTGTGATGGGAAATCATCGGACATTTTTTAGTAGGGGAGTATCATGATGGCAATTTATGTTTTGAGAGGATCACTACGGGTCCTATGTGAAGAATAGACTCTAGGGAGCCAGGAGTAGATGCAGGACAACCAAGAAAAGACAATTGCAATAGTGCAGGCAAGATATGTTGGTGCTTCAAATAGGAAGATGACACCCCACACCTGGCAGCAGCCAAAACCAATTAGATTCATGACTCAACATAACTTCTGATAGATTGAATATGAGTTGTGAGAAAGAAAATAAAAATGATGTCAAAGTTTTGGGTCTAAGTAACTGGATGAATGGAGACAGAATAAGGAACAGGTAAAAAAAGAAGGGGCATTATAGAGTTTAGTTAGAGATAGTAATTAAGCATCCATGTGGGAATATTCAGTCAACCATTGGATATAAAAGTGTATGCGTTCAAGAAAGAGGTCAAGAATGGATCTTAAAATATAGGCATTAAAAGAGTAGAAATATATTTAAGCTATGAGAACTGAGTGAGATTGCTATAGGAATATGTTAAAATAATAAAGAAAAGAGACTCTGGGTCTGATCTCTAGGGGTCTCCAATATTTAGAGGTCAAGAAAATAAGAAAAATGCAGGAAAATTATGGGAGGGGAGTTTCTTAGAGTCAAGCAAATAAAGTGCTTCAAGAAAAAGGAAATGACCTACTGTCATATGTTACAGAGGCACTGAGTGAGATGAAGGAAGAATTGACCATTGGCATTGTCAAGATAGAGGCCATTGGTGACCCCGAGAAGAAAACATTCAGTGGAGTGATGGGTCAAACACCTTATTTCATGAAGTGAGTTCAAGAAAGAATGAGAGGAGTAGAAATGGAGAAGGGAAAAGTAATTAACATATGTTTGTGAAAATCAAATAAGAAAATATATGGGAAGCATTTAGCTCAATTCTTGGCACTTTACAAAGGGACAATTGATAGCTACCGTCACTGTTTTTTATAATTTTTATGTAGTCATCCCCTATCATTTTATTAACTGTATCCACAGCCAGACCAAGAGAAATATATGTGTGTATTAATATATTAACATTTTTGTCAAGGTGTTCAATATATGTATGTATAATTATCTTATTTTTTCCTTACAATATTCTGTGGAGAAAAAATATATAGTCATGTAAGTTTTTCACAGCTGACAATGTTTAGGCTCACAGCTTATGACTTACCTAAAGTCACATATAAAACCAGAGTGAAACCAAGATCTAATGACGCTTGACTCTTTTCTCTTTTCAGCAATAAAGAATAAAAGTTCAGTTATATCACCAAAGGGAAAAACAAAAAATATCAATGAGAATTAGACAATGTAAATATAAATATACCTTGTTTAGTGAGTTTTGCTTTATTGTACTTAGCAGATATTGTGTTTTTTACAAATTAAAGATTTATGGCAACTTTGCATTGAGCAATCTACTGGCATCATTTTGCCAACAGCTTTTGCTCACTCCATGTCTCTGTGTCACATTTTGATAATTCTTGCAGCATTTCAAGCTTCTTCATTATTATTATATTTGTTATGGTAATCTGTGATCAGTCATCTTTGATGTTACTATTGCAAAAAGACTACAACTCACCAAAGGCTCAGAAGATGGTTAATATTTTTTGGCAATAAAGTATTTTTAAGGTATATTCATTTTTAAAAAACATAATGATATCATTAATAGACTACAATATAGTGTAAACATAAATTTCATATGCACTGGGAAACCAAAAACTTCATGTGATATTCTCTTTATTGCAGTGGTCTGGAACAAAACCCATAATATATCCAAGGTATGCCTGTATCTGACTTGAATAATGAACACCCAAAAGATATTTTTAATTCATAAATCATTTGCACATGTTCTGTTAACCATCTGGTACGTTCTGTTCCTTTTAGACATGGTCAGATTATTCCATCAAGTGAGAAAATGTTCTGCCATAAAGACAGATTAAAGTGTTTTAGTCATAGAAATTATGTAAGGGAAGGTAGAAAAAAGCAAAACATTTCTTTAAGTATACACTTAATCAATCAAGAAACATCAATTTCTTGCAATTACCCATGTTGAGTAGTTGGTTAGGTACTGGGCATACAAGAGGAAATAGCCAAGCATGATTTCTGCTCCCTTGACATCTATAGTCTAGTGAGATAGATAATAATCAGAGTTAAGAGACAGAGGAATATGTTCCAAGTAAAAGAAAAGGTAACACCCAGAAAAAGAACTAAACAAAGTGGAGATAAGTAATCTACCTGATAAGGAGTTCAAAGTAATAATCATAAAGGTACTTAATAAATTCAGAAGACTGGATGAACACAGTAGAAGTTTAACAAAGAGTTAGAGGATATAAGAAAGAACCTAACAGAGCTGAAGAATATAATTACTGAACTAAAAAATACACTAGAAGGAATCAACAGTAGATTTGATGATACAGAAGAATGGATCAGCAAACTGGAATACAGAGTGGTGGAAGTTATCCAAGTTGAACAGAAGAAGTAAAAAGAATTTTTTAAAATGAGGATAGTTTAAGATAACTCTTGGACAATATCAAGCATACTAACATTTGAATCAATGGGTCTTATAAAGACAAGAGAGGGAGAGAGAGAGGAAGGGGCAGGGAACTTATTTGAAGAAATAATAGTTGAAAACATCCCTAATATGGGAAAGGAAACAAATGTCCAGCTCCAGGAAGCAATGAGAGTCTCAAACAAGATCAATCCAAAGGGATCCACACCAAGGCACATTACAATTAAAATGGCAAAAGTTAAAAATAAAATAAAATCTTAAAAACAGAAAGAGAAAAGCAACTAGTTATGTACAAGGGAATTCCCATAAGACTATGAGCTGACTTTTCAGCAGAAACTTTGCAGGTCAGAAGGGAGAAACATGACATGTTCAAAGTGATGGGGGAAAAAAAAAACCTACAACCAAGAATACTCTACTTAGCAAGGGTATTATTCAAATTTGAAGGTAAGATAATGAGTTGTACCTAAAAGTAAAAGCTAAAAGCATTCAGCATCACAAACCAGCTTTACAAGAAATGTTAAAAGGACTCCTCTAAGCAGAAAAGAAAAGACTACAACTATAAATATAAAAATTATGAAAGAAAAAATCTCATTAGCAAACATACATAAAGGTATGTTCAACCACTTATAAAGCTAGTAAGAAGGTTAAAAGACAAAAGTGGTAAAATCAACTATATCCACAACAAGCAGTTAAGGGAAACACAAAACAAAAAGATGTAAAATATAATTTCAAAAACATTAAACATGAGGAGAGGGGAATAAAAATGGTAAAAATGTGGGGTTTTTAAGATGTGTTCAGACTTAAGAGAAAATCAACTTAAAATAATCATATCAATAATATATGTTGTTATATATGAACCTCATAGTAACACAAACCAACAACCACTAACATATATATATATACACACAAAAAAGAGAGAAGAATCCAAACAGAGCACTAAAAATAGTCGTCAAATTACAAGGGAAAAGAACAAAAGAAAAAGAAAGGAACAAAAGCAAATACAAAACAACCAGAAAAATGACAAAATGACATTAAAGACATACCTATCGATAACATAATTACTTTAAATATAAATGGACTACATGCTCCAGTCAAAAGACACAGGGTAGCTAGTTGGATAAAATATCAAGACCATATATATGCTTCCTACAAGAGCCCAATTTAGATCTAAAAATACACAAAGACTAAAATTGAGGGAAGGAAAACAGTATTCCATGCAAATGGAAATCAGAAGAAAGCCAGGTAGCAATAATTATATCAGGTAAAATAGACTTTAAACAAAAGACTGTTGCAAGAGACAAAGAAAAACATTATATAATGATCAAGAGATCAATCCAGGAAGAAAATATAACAATTGTAAATATATATGCACTTAACATAGGACCACCTAAATACATAAGGAAAGTATTAACACATATAAAAGGAGAAACTGACAGTAACACAATAAAAGTAGGGGATTTAACACCCCACTTACATCAATAGATCAACCAGACAGAAATCAATAAGGAAACACTGGCCTTAAATAACACATTAGGCCAGATATACTTAATAAATATATGTTCCATTAAAAAGAAGCAGAATATACATTCTTTTCAAGTGCACATGGAACATTCTCCAGGATAGATCACATGTTAGGCCACAAAATGAGCCCTGGTAAATTTAAGATTGGAATCATATTAAGCATCTTTTTTGACTGCAACTGTATGAAACTAGAAATCAGCTACAAAAAAAAAAAAATGCAAAACCTGCAAACACATGGGGGATAAACAGTATGCTACCAAACAACCAATGGTTCACCAAAAAATTCAAAGAAGAAATTTAAAAATACCTGGAGACAAATGAAAATGAAAACACCACAATCCAAAATCTATGGTACACAATGAAAAGAGTTCTAAGAGGGAAGTTTATAGAGATACAAGCTTACCTCAGGAAACAAGAAAATTCTCAAATAAATACCTAACCTTACACCCAAAGGAGCTAGAAAAAGAAGAACAAACAAAATCCAAAGTTCATAGAAGGGAAGAAATCATAAAGAGCAGAAATAAATGAAATTGAGAAAAAAAAATAGAACAGATCACTGAAACTAAGAACTGGTTCTTTGAAAAGATAAACAAAATTGATAAACATTTAGCTAGACTCATAAAGAAAAAAAAAAGAGTGAGGGCTAGGTAAATAAAATCAGAAACAAAAGAGGAACAGTTGCAAAAACACCACAGAAATACAAAGGACTATGAGATTACTACAAATAATTATACAGCAATAAAATGAGCAACCTAAAAGAAACAAATAAATTCCTAGAAACATCCAATCTCCCAAGACTGAATCAGGAAGAAACAGAAAATATAAACAGATTAGCAGTAATGAAACTGAATCAGTAATAATAATAAAAATAATTCCCAACTACTGAAAGTCCAGGACCAGAAGACATCACAGGTGAATGCTACCAAATATTTAAAGAAGAGTTATCACCTTTCCTCAAATGATTCCAGAAAAATTTGAAGAGGAAGAAATTCATTCTATGAGCTTCCATACTCAGTCTACAAGGCCAGTATCACCCTGATACCAAAACCAGACATTGACAACAAACACACACACACACACACACACACACACACACACACACACACACAAATGGCATGCCAATATCATTGATGAACATAAATACAAAAATCCTAAACAAAATAGCAAACAAAATTCACAATACATTAAAAGAATTATTCACCATGATCAAGTGGGATTTATGACAGGGATGCAAGGATGGTTCAAAATCTGCAAACCAACCAATGTGATATACCACATTAACAAATTGAAGAATAAAGTCTATATGATCATCTCAGTAAATGCAGAAAAAGCTTTTGACAAAATTCAACATCTATTTATGATAAGAACTCTCAACAAAGTGGTTATAGAGAGAACATACTTCAACATAACAAAGGCATATATGACAAACCTACATCCAACATCCTACTCAACATTGAAAAGCTGAAAGCATTTTCTCAAAGATCAGGAACAAGACAAGGATGCCCACTCTCACCACTTTTCCCCAACATAGTATTGGAAGTCCTAGCCACAGCAATAACACAAGAAAAAGAAATAGAAGAAATACAAATTGGACAGGAAGAATAAAACTGTCACTGTTTGCAGATGACATGATACTATATAGAAAATTCTAAAGATGTCACCAAAAAAACTTTTAGAACTAATAAAAGAATTCAGTAAAGTTGTAAGGTACAAAATTAATATATTGCAAATCAGTTGCATTTCTACACACTAACAACAAACTGTCAGAGAGAAATTAAGAAAACAATCCCATTTACAATTACATCGAAAAGAATAAAATACTTTGGAATAAATCTAACCAAAGAAAGTTAATAATCTGTACTCAGAAAATTATAAGATATTGATGACAGCAAACAGGAATGGAAAGATGCACTGTGCTCATGAACTAGAAAAATTAATATTGTTAAAATGACCATCTTACTCAAGGCAGCCTACATATTCAACGCAATCCCTATCAAAATACCAATAGTAATTTTCACAGAACTAGAACATATAATTCTAAAATTTGTATGGAAATACAAAAAACCCCGAATAGCCAAGACAATCTTGAGAAAGAAGAACAAAGCCTGGCTGTATCATGCTCCCTGGTTTCGAACTATACTACAAACCAGATTAATCAAAACAGTATGGTACTGGAACCAAAACAGACACATAGATTAATGGAATGGAATAGACAGTCCATAAATGAACCCACACTTATATGGACAACTTAACCTACAACAAAAAAGCAAAAATATAAAATGAGGAAAAGACAGCCTTTTCAATAAATGGAGTGGAAAAACTGGATAGCTACATGCAAAAGAATCACACTGGACTATTTTCTCACACTTTACACAAAAATAAATGCAAAATGCATTAAAGACTTAAATGTAAGACCTGAAACCATGAAACTCCTAGAAGAAAACATAGGTAGTATGCTCTTTGACATCTGTCTTGGCAATATTTTTTTGGATTGGTCTCTTCAGGTAAAGGAACTAAAGCAAAAATAAACAAATGGGGCTACATCAAAGTAAAAAGCTTCTGCACAGTGAAGGAAACTATCAACAAAACGAAAAGGCAACCTACTGAATGGAAAAAGGTATTTGCAAACAATATATCTGTTAAGGGCTTAATATCCAAAATATAAACAAAAAACAAAACTCATTCAACTCAATACCAAAAAACAAACAACCTGATTAAAAAATGGGCAGAAGAACTGAATAGACATTTTTGTAAAGAGGACATACAGATGGCCAACAGGCACATAAAAAGATGCTCAAAATCACTAATCATTGAGGAAATGCAGATCAAAACCACAGTGAGACACAACCTCACACCTGTCAGGATGGCTATTATCAAAAAGGCAACAATTAACAAGTGTTGGCAAGGATGTAGAAAAAAGGGAACCGTTGTGCACTTCTGGAGAGACTGTAAATTGATGCATCCACTATGGAAAACAGTAAGGGGGTTTCTCAAAAAATTAAAAACAGAACTGCTATATGATCCAGCCGTTTCACTTCTGGGTATTTGCTGAATAAAACAAAAACACTAATTCAAAAAGAAGTATGCATTCTAATGTTCATTCCAGCATTATTTATGATAGCTGATACAAGGGTCCACTGATAGAATAATAGATAAAGAAGATATAATGGAATCATATATATAATGGAATAATAGTCATAAAAAAAGAATGAAATGTTGCCATTTGTGATGACATGGATGGATCTAGAGGGTATTATTCTAAGTGAAATAACTCATACAAAGAAAGACAAATATTACATGATGTCATTTAAATGCAGAGTCTAAAAAACAAAACAGACAAACAAAACAAAATGAAAACAGATTCATAGATACAGAGAACAAATGGTAGCTGCCAGAAGGAAGGAGGGTAGAAAACCTGGCGAAATAGTTGAAGGGGATTAAGAGGTTCAAACTTCCAGTTATATAATAAATAAGTAACAGGAATGTAATATACAGCATAAGAAATATGGTCAATAATGTTGTAATAACTTTGTATGGGTACAGATGGTTACTAGACTTATCATGGTTATCACTTAATGTATGCAAATGTTAAATCATTATTGAGTACACCTGAAACTAACATAATATTGTATGTCAACTATATTTCAATTAAAAAAAGAAATAACAATTAAACCAACAAAATATATTTCATTAGTAACAATAGATGCCAGAAGACAATAATATTTTTAAAGTTATAAAGGAACATCACTGTCAAGCTAGAATTCTATACCCAATTAACCTATTGTACAAAAGGAGAGAAAATAAAGATATTTTCAGAAACATAAAAAAGAAACATATATCATTTGTATGAAAAATAAGAAAATATCTGCATCCTTTCAGCAAACCATGTATAATCACTTCCAGAAGCTTGGAATGAAGAGACTCTCAAAAAATACATGCATTCAGTAAAGCACTTTGGTAAAAAATATAAAAGGGAAATTGGGTTGATTTTCTTTTAAGGAATCCATATTTCTTGTTTCCACATTAATGAAAATAGGGAGTAGTGTACTTCATTTACATATCCTTGTAAGAGACCACTGAAGCCAAGGTGAAACATTAATAGAAATAAGCATTAAACAATTCTGAAATGCTTCCAAAATGTGTGAGCTGCTCCCAAGTCTCCAGGTAATCAGTATGGAACGCTACTTACTGCTCCTACAAGGCCAAAGTTTTCAATCCACGAGAGACTAGGGTTTCTTTGGAGCTGCATCCAATCTAAGGTAATGCATACCTCCTGAGAAACATGCACTTCTCCATCAGTGAGAGAATGGCTAAGATAAATTACGTGTCACCCTTCAAATCAGCTACTTCACACTCCAGTCATCTTTGTTAGCAACCAAACTAATCCTTCTTGTTCACCCAGTCCTTTGACACCCAAACTGCTTGGTACATGTTCTCACCAATCCATGCCTCACTGTTACTGTCTCTCCAAAACCTTTCAACTGTGTTCTCTGGAATTCCAATCTGATTAACCCTACATCTTTAAACTCTTCCTGAACAATGTCTTCCACCTTGGTTAAGAACTTGGAGCTTCTGATGTGAGGTCCATGAACTATGTTTCAAGGAGTCAGTGACATGCTTAAAAAGACAATTTTTAAGTTTTCTTTCTATTATTTTGAAATATGTCTTTGTTAAAAAAAATTGTCTCTGTATTATAAGGATACTGTGTTATTACAAAAGGTCTAGGTTGCTTAGTTTATATGATCAAGCAACGTGCAATCAACATTAAAACTTCTTATAATGTTTTGAAATGTTTTCTATTGACAAAAATTAAATAAAATGTCTCTGCCTTATGATTAAAGAGAACTATTAGTGTTTACTTTAAGCATAGATTAACTTGCAGAAAACTTCCAAGGAAATAAATTATAAGGATCGTTTTATATCCTTTGGTTTTAACTTTGAAAAGGAACACACAAGCCACAATAATTTTTGTATCAAAAGGTTTGCATGAATGGACACACAAAGCTAGCAAAAGGTTTGCCTTGAATTTGTGGACCTTTATACACACACACACACACACACACACACACATACACACGCACCCATATACTTGGATTGGAAACACTGTAACATTACCAAAACCTTGCCAAGCCAGGAATCAAGTCCCATCCTGGACTCCTCACGGTCTTTCACTCTTCACCCCACATCTATTCACTTTCCAACGCCTATGGATTAAAACCCTTAAATATCTCTCAAATCCATCCACTTCTCTCCATACCCACAGCCATCACTCCTGTCCAAGTGAGGTCACCTATTACTACAATTACTGCAATCTTTTCTGTGCCTCTAGTGTTAGTCCTCACTTCCTTCAATTCTGCAGTCAACCAGGGTGATTCTTACATTGCAAGACAAGAGAAAGAGAGAAAACAGATACATCACTATGGTTGTTTTTGAAACTGAGACTTTTTGGAAATTCTGGGGGAAAGTTGTGATGAAGGGAAAACTATTGAGGTAGAAGAAAATCTTAAATAATCACTTTGTTTATTGAAGATTAAAGTCTTTGGGGTTAATTTGTACTATAATTGCAAGTAAAATAATATAATGAAATTAGAGGTTGCTTTTGGACAAATCAGAGTTTGTTGACTTTGTTGTTTTATTTTTAATACAGTAAAGGTTTATTTCTGTCTCAAAGTTTTCAGCCAACATTGGTTGCTGGGGGAGGGAGGGTCCTGCTCCCTCAGTTGTAGGGGGCAAGGCTGAGAGAAACTCCACTATAATGGTGATATATCATCTGAAGTTCATGCCTTCTTCAATTCCCCTCTGCAGGGAATGCATAGCACAAGGGTCTTTACACATTTTTTGTCCTGCTTTGGTCTGGGAGTGATCCACTGATCAGAACTAGTTGGAAGTCCCTCTCTAAAAGCAATGGGCTTGGGAAACATGGTTTTCTATGTTCCCAGAATAGAGAACTGGATCATCTCTACAAAGTCTTTCTATTCACTTTATACTTCAGTCAATTTCTTTGTTGTGTAGAGAATTTTCTCACCCACCCACTAAGGGAAACAACCCCATAGTACACTAAACACAGAGCCAGGCTATTTCTTTTCTTATTCAGGTCACATATGGTCCTTTCCATCTCATTATGAGCAATAAAAACCAGGTCTCATCACTCTATCAGATGGCCACCAAGGACAGCTCCCTGGCTCATGGAATGATCTGGGTTTTGCTGCATTTTGGCTGGACCTGGGGAGGCCTTTTTGTATCTGATGATATGAAAGAGGAGCAGTTCCTCTGGGATCTGAAAGTGGAGATGGTAAAGAAAGATATCTGTGTGGACTTTACAGAAAAGCTTCCTGCCATTAAGAGAACATATGAAAAAACTGATGTGACTCCCATGTCCAGAATCAGTTTCATTCACAAATGTGCACATAATGTGTCATGATATAGGTTACTTCATGATCCTGACATGCTTCAAGAATTTTATTTAACCTCAAGGAAGCTGTGGATCATGTCAGTGATTTGTTTTTTTAATGTTAGGGTATGTTAACTTGTCACATGGTTAGCCAGAGAAGGGAGTTATTCCTTTATGTTCTTTGGGATGGGATTCATGGGGTAGTTGAGGCTCAGGAAAGGCAGGAGGTGGGATAAGAGGCTCTGACCTGAGAAGGAACAGATCACAGATTGCATAAATCTGTAAGGATAGCTAGAGCCAAGGGAAGAAGTCAGCAAGGACCCCCCGTGACAGCTAATGACAAATGAACTGACTTCCAAGTTTCCTTTTTCTCCTCTGTAATCCTCTTATGAAAGCCACACATATTTAGAAAAGCATGTTAGTATAGCCTTGGAGAAGGAAATAAATAGGCTCTATTTATGCTTGTGGCAAAGCAGTATGGGAGAGGACAGCAGCTCACAGAGCAGTGATGGGAAGGCCAGGAGTGTACGTGAGGGGCCTCAAGCAGTAGTTAGGAGTGAGCAGTGAAGGGCAACAACTGGTAAAAACAGAAGCCTTCCTTTTCTGGAGATCCTCAGACAAAATTTTGTACTTAGAGCTGATGGAACATTTGTTCAACGAACTTATATTGTTAGTTAATAACACTCCTCTAGGTGCCAGGGATAAGAGAAGTGAACAAAACTACCACAGCCTAGGTCTTGTGGAACATAGGTCCCTGTGCAAGAGATGGATAATTTAAAAATACCCTAAATTATGTCCTATGGTTTTAAGAGCTGTGGAAGAAAGAAAGTGTGGTTGATGTGATTGCAGCAGCTGGGGAGGGCTTCATGCCATTTATAAGAGGAGATCAGGGGGACCTCCTTAAGAAGATGGCATTTGAGCAGAGAGCTGAAGGAGTTTGTGATTGATTTATACAGATGTCTGCAAGAGAATGTTCTATGTGAAAGGAACAAGTGAAAAAGACGAGACTCAAGTATGCATGATATTTTTGATAGCTTAGTAAAGAAAGGAACTCATATGTCCATGTGACTCACTGCTATCCCCATTGGTATATATTGGCATCAAATCTTATTTTCCACTGAGAAAGTCATTAACTTCATCAGAAACCAAACATGACTGACCAGTTTTTCCTGAGGATTTAATCAAGAAATGAAAGCAGAATGTGAAAATATTAACTTTTATACTAGAGTTTTCTGATCTTCCATAGGGCAAATCTGGAGGAATTTGATTAACCTCTGGGGAGATATTTCACTATTTGTTTTGGGGGTTTTGTTTTTCACTTTTTGTTTTTTGGAGGTTTGGGGGGGGGCTTTGTTTTTTGTGGGTTTTTTGTTTGCTTTGTTTTGTTTTTGTTTTTGTTTTGTGGTACGCAGGCCTCTCTGTTGTGGCCTTTCCCGTTGCGGAGCACAGGCTCCGGACGAGAAGGCTCAGAGGCCATGGCTCACAGGCCCAGCCACTCTGTGGCATGTGGGATCCTCCCGGACCGGGACACAAACCCGTGTCCCCTACATCAGCAGGCGGACTCTCAACCACTGCGCCACCAGGGAAGCCCGGGTTTTTTGGTTTTTGTTTTTTTGAGAAAGAGAGCAAAAAGGCCAGACAACTCTAATAGTTTTTCAGAACAGAGTTCATTCATGATTTGCCTTATTTGGAAGCCATGTTTGGCCACATTAATGTGATACATCTTTTTACTCAAGGTCTTCCATCATTGTCAGGGAGGTTATTACAAGAATATGTGCATTTGGGTCAAGCTGCTCACTTTTGAAGAGACTAGAGGTAGAGGACTATATAAATGTAATGTTAATGAAGTGTTTCCACAGTTTAAAATTAAGAGTGACAAAGCTTTAATGTCTCTGCAAGCAGAAAGCTGCAGATACCTGGAAATGAAAGAAAGAAAGAAAGAAAGAAAGAAAGAAAGAAAGAAAGAAAGAAAGAAAGAAAGAAAGAAAGAAAGGAAGAAAGGAAGGAAGGAAGGAAGGAAGGAAGGAAGGAAGGAAGGAAGGAAGGAAGGAAGGAAGGAAGAAAGAAAGAAAGAAAGAAGAAAGGAAGGAAGGAAGAAGGAAGGAAGGCAGGAAGAAAGATGTAGTGTGCCTTTGATGTGGGAAAGGCCAAGGATTACTAAAATATTTATCTTTATTTTAATGCCAAGAAATATGGAACACTCTGACTTCAAAGGCTGAGGCAGGAAGTGGAACCAACCCTCTCCTAGTTCACCCTCAGATAACAGTGGGCTTGTGTGGGGAATTCCAGAGATCACCCAGTTCTCCAAGTTGAGTAGTTGAATTCAATGTAACATCATTTGAATGATGAGTGAATGTAACATCATTGAATGATGAATGAATGTAATATCATTTCCCTTGTCTTCAAACAAAAGAAGCTACCTTCAAGGACTATGACACAGACACTCTCAGTGTCAGCAGGAAAATTATAATAATTCATGCTTTGATTTTAAGGTCACCTAAGTAGAAGTAAACCGTAAAGAACTTAGTTTCCCTTCCTTCCTTCCTTCCTTCCTTCCTTCCTTCCTTCCTTCCTTCCTTCCTTCCTTTCTTTCTTTCTTTCTTTCTTTTCTTTCTTTTTTCCTTCCTGCCTTCCTTTCTTTTTTTTTTACATTTGCAGATATCTACAGCTTGCTTCCTTCCTCCCATCCTCTCTTTTCTTCCTTTCTTTCTCTTTCTTTTTTGTGAATAAAACTGAGCTTTCTCATTAAGCTTTAAAACACATTAAAATTTACTTTTAAAATCTGCATAATTTGCAATTATGTTAATTTTTTAGGAAATCCACCATTTGTTGTTGGCATGAAAAAGCAAAACCAAAAGATGCAATTATTTGTAGAGATTGATTTTACATTCTGTCTCTGAAAAGAAATCAATTTTCCATTCAACAGAATACCTTGTATGCAGTTCTTATGTATATGTGTGTTTATATGCAGTTTCCTAGGAACAAGTCTGTGGCTTTCATCAAATTCTCAAATGACTTTCAAAGGAATAAATACAAATTTAGAAAGCCAAGGCCCACTGCCTTAAATCAAACCCTAGCTCTACTCTGGGAATAGTCCTTCTTCTCCTGTTCTCTCCAGCAGAGTCTGTTAATTCCCTCAAACTTCACAGATCTCAACACTTGAATATGGTCTCCACTACCATTTCCAAACCATTCCTCATCCACCATCTTGTATAATATTTATCCTCACAACATCACTGTCCTCCACCAACTTCCTTTTCATTGTCCCTCACTTACTAAAAACTTTATAACCTAATTCACAGTCTTCCTCTCCATTCCAGGTTCTACCAGCATTAACAGAAAGTTGACCATACAGGTGAACAATATATCCAAAACTGTCCTCAAACATTTCTTTATTTCTATAATTTCAATGACCTTCCCCAACATTCTAATTCTGTTACCCACATCCCATAGATAGGACCTCTTCCTTTGTCATCACTTGAAATGCTCATGTCTGATTTCCTAAATTTAAACATCCCAATCTAATAACCACAACTCCTAACTTTCCAATTCTTTCACTCAGCTACTTACATAATACCTGTAGCTGCAAAGCATCCCAATGGTTACAGCAAGAGCTCTGGAGCAGACACTCTGGGCTTAACAGCAGTTTTACTATGTTTAAGATGTATGAACGTGAGCAAGTTTCTTAACCTCTCTAAGCCTTTGTTTTTTCTTTTGTAAATAATCGTTGTTGTTGAGAAGATAACATAACCCATAACATTTAGCATGATGCTACTGAGGAAGCATGTAATAAATCATAGTCCTTTTTATTATTATTTGACATTAACAAGATCTCTAGTGACTTCCCTCCTTTAATTTCTTCTTTGTTAACTCACTTCTAAACCCACTTCCCTCTCTACCTATCTTAAAAAATTGTAGTCTTTCACTTTAGACATTCTCCTGCCAACACCCTCAATTCTTTTACCCCACTGTACTTCCACTGCACTCACTGTACAAAATGCCAGTCCTAGATTACCGTTAAAAAATAAAAAGGCATATGACTTGGTATGCTGTCCTTGGGCTGGTATAGGTGTTCAGTGAATTATGAGTGAATTAATGAATGAATGCTACCATAAATTCAAGGCCTTCATAATACCTTCAGAATTTCCCAGTAGACTTATTTCTTAGTCATCTCTTTTCTTTTTTTTCAAAGAAGTTATTTCAAACATTCTCTACCCTTCTGTACACTACCACCTGATTTCTCAGGAATTGCAATCTATATATTTTCCTCTCACTCCTGGATCATACTCTTTTGGACCTTCTGCATCAGCATTGAATCACATATGAGTCTCTCTCCTGCCCAGATGCAAACAAAACTATATCTCAAAGTTAAATCCATCCTTCTTCATATTCTCTCCAGTTGTTGCCCTATTTCTCGGTTTTTCCCATCAAAAGTTCTTGAAAGAGTTGTCTAATATTCATGATCTATACTTTCTCACCTCCTGTTTACTCTTCAATATGATTTGAACCTCACCAGACAATTGGAACTCTTTCTGCCAATGTTATTTGTTGCAATAAAAGCTTGACATTTTGGCAGCAATTGACATTGCTAGATATTTTCCTTTGAATGCTTTTTTCCCCTGAGGGTTTTTTTTTAAATAACAGCTTTATTGAGATGTAATTCACATACTATAAAGTTCACACTTTTCAAAAGTACAATTCAATGTTTTTTAGTGTATTTACAAAGTTTTTCATTGATCACCATGATCTAATTTCAGAATATTTTATCACCTCCAAAAAGCAACCCCATACCCAGTAACAGTCACTCCCTACTCTCTCCTCCCCAGGCAAACATAAATCTACTTTCTGACTCTCTGGATTTGCCTATTCTATTCATTTCATACGATGAAATCATATAATATGTGGGTTTGGCTTCTTTCAATTAGCATATTTTGAAGGTTCATCTACATCATAGCATGTATCAGAGCTTCATTCCTTTTTGTGGTTGAATAATATTCCATTGCATGAATATATCACATACATGTTGTTCATCCATTAATTAATTGATGTGCATTTGAGTTGTTTCCACTTTTTGGCTACTATGAACATTCCTGTGCAAGGTTTTGTGTGGATATGTTTTCAGTTCTCTTTGAGTGTATATCAAGGAGTGGAATTGTTGAGTTACATGGGCACTCTATATGTAATTTTTTGAGGAACCATCAAACTGTTTGCCAGAGTGGCTACACCAGCAACATAAGAAGGTTCCAATTTCTCCACATCCTTAACAACATTTGGTATTGTCTATCTTTTTAATTATAGCCACCCTAGTTGGTATGAAATGGTATCTCATTGTAGTTTAGATTTTCATTTCCCTAATGACTAATGATCTTATCTTTTCATTTGCTTCTTAGTCATTGTTTATTCTCTTTGGAGAAGTATCTATTTTTCCCTTCCCTCAGACGTCTCTGATCATACTTTACTGGTTTTGCTCCCTCTTATGTAGGTTCCTCTTCATCCACCCATATTTTAAATATTGATGTTTTTCATTACTCTGCTCCAGATCCTATCCCTAGGTGGCTTCGTTCATCCCAGGAATTCATTAAAATCTAAAGATCAAATATTCCTAAATCTCTACCTCTTGTTCAGTTCTCTTTCCTGATATCCAGATTTGGCTATCCAACTGTCTACTGGACATCTTCATCTGTATGTTCTATAAACATCTCATACTGAATGTGGTTAAACTTGAATTCACTGCTCTCCACCTAAACCTCAACCCATTCCTCCCAAGATGAAGCCATTCAGTAGATTACCCAACCCAACATTCTACCTATCTTACTCTTCCCGTTCCATTAACTCACACATGTAAAACATCCAAGTCCACCTTATTCCATCTCTTAAATTCTTGAAATAGGGTCCTTCACTATGTCCCTATTATCAGTGCCCTAGGTCAGCCCTGTTCATTAATTACCTGAACTAATCACAAATTAGAGTGGAAAATACAATAGACTGGCTCCCTTACCACCAGGTCAGCCAATCCTGCCAACATGAACAGAGACTGGCATGCTTAAGGACTACATTTCCCAATCTACCCTCAAGCTGGGCTTTCCACACTGAATTTTCAAGCAGAATTATGTTCCAGGCTAGAGAATAGAAGTAAGTATGATGAAATGGCAGTCACTCAGTTCTCTTGAAAGCACTGACAGGGAAGCAAATTTGTTATCCTGTGGCAGCTTTCCTGGAGATCCTTATGCAATGGTTCTTAAACTTGGCTGTGTACAAGCATCACCTGGAGAGGACTTTTTTTGTTTAATTTTTAATACTATGACTGGGCCCTGCTCCAGGTCAATTAAATACAGTCTCTGGAGGTGCAAGCCCAGCATCAGCACTTTGTTAAGCACTCCAAGGGATGCTGGTGGGAAGCCAAGTTAGGGAAAAATTACCTTGATGTCTAGCTGGTCCCTAACTTCCTGGTTGCCAAGCCCAAGCCATGGTAGCAGCTATTGCTCCTGATTCAACAGCTTTCCTGAGTGTGGCCAAGGCAGTGTGATTCACGAATGGCAGGTTGTGGCAGCAAACGCAGCAGTTCATTGGCCAGCCAGCATGGCAATGTGACTTGTGCAATTGTTTCTGGAAGCTCAGACTAGAGTCAGCTTCTCCAGCCCTTCCAACAAGTCTGTAAGCTGCTAAATACTCTGTAATAAATCCCTTTCTGCTGAAACTGGCTAGAGATTGTTCAGTTGTCTGCTACTGAAACTTGACCAATACAGCTACCTAAAATTGAAACCAACCACATGACATTCCTGCTTTAAATAATTTACTGGTCTACCCTGTTTTTACATTTAATCTAAAATGCTTTTAAATGACTTACAAGGTCTTTTGTGATATGGCACCTGCCTTTTTTTAAGGCATGTTAGAAACATGCATTAAAGTAATTTAGAAATGCATAGCTTCATTGAGGAAATTAATCTTGGAAGAATTTCTTGAAAGGAAAGATTTGGACATATGGGCAACACTAGCTGTACATGAATATACATCACTGCATCTTATATTATTATTTTTAAAAACTGTAACAATTCCATGGATATTATCAGTAGTAGTGAAGTGAGAAGTCTTTTCGTATACTCATAGGGTGAGTATTAGTTAAAAGAATCTCTGTGTGATAGTCTTGTAAGTGGTTTCTTTTTTTAATTTTTATTTTATATTGGAATATAGTTGATTAACAATGTTGTGTTAGTTTCAGGTGTACACCAAAGTGATTCAGTTATACACATACATGTATCTTCTTTTTCAAATTCTTTTCCCATTTAGGTTATTACAGAATATTGAGCAGAGTTCCCTGTGCTATACAGTAGGTCCTTGTTGGTTATCTATTTTAAATATAGCATTTTGTACATGTCAACCCCAAATTCCCAATCTACACCTCTCTCTCACCTGTCCCCCTGGTAACCATAAGTTCATTCTCTAAGTCTGTGAGTCTGTTTCTGTTTTGTAAATAAGTTCATTTGTATCATTATTTTTAGATTGCATGTATAAGTGATAAATGATATTTGTCTTTCTCTGTCTGATTTACTTCACTCAGTATGACAGTCTCTAGGTCCATCCATGTTGCTGCAAATGGCATTATTTCATTCTTTTAATGACTGAGTAACATTCCATTGTATATATGTACCACATCTTCTTTATCCATTCATCTGTTGATGGACATTTAGGTTGCTTTCATGTCTTGGTTATTGTAAACAGTGTTGCAATGAATATTGGGGTGTATGTATCCTTTCAAACCATGGTTTTCTCAGGATATATGTCAAGGAGTGGGATTCCTGGCTCATATGGTAGCTCTATTTTTAATTTCTTAAAAAACCTCCATACTGTTCTCCATAGTTGCTCTAACAATTTACATTCCTATCAACAGTGTAGGAGGGTTCCCTTTTCTCCACACACTCTCCAGCATTTATTATTTGTAGATTTTTTTGATGATGGCCATTCTGGCTGGTGTGAGGTGATACCTCATTGTAGTTTTGATTTGCATATCTCTAATAATTAGCTGTGGTGAACATCTTTTCATATGCCTCTTGACCACCTGTGTGTCTTCTTTGAAGAAATGTCTACTTAGGTCTTCTGCTCATTTTTTGATTGTTTGTTTTATGATATTGAGCTACATGAACTATTTATAAATTTTGAAGACTAATCCTTTGTTTGTCGCATTGCTTGCAAACATTTTCTCCCATTCTGTGGGCTTTTTCATTTTCTTTATGGTTTTCTTTGCTGTACAAAAACTTTTAAGATTAATTAGGTCTCATTTGTATATTTTTGTTTTTATTTCCATTACTCTGGGAGGTGGATAGAAAAAGATACTGCTGAAATTTATGTCAGAAAGTGTTCTGCCTAGGTTTTCCTCTAAGAGTTTTATAGTACCCGGTCTTACATTTAGGTCTTTAATCCATTTTGAGTTTATGGCTGTGTATGGTGTTAAAGAGTGTTCTAATTTCATTTTTTACATGAAGCTGTCCAGTTTTCCCAGCACCACTTATTGAAGAGACTGTCTTTCCTCCATTGTATAGTCTTACCTCCTTTGTCATAGATTAGGTGACCATAGGTGCATGGGTTTATCTCTGGGCTCTCTATCCTGTTCCATTGATCTTTTTTTTTCTGTTTTTGTGCCAGTACCATACAGTCTTGACTACTGTAGCTTTTTGTTATATCTTCTTCTTGGATTGATTCCTTGATCATTATGAGGTGTCCTTCTTTGTCTCTTTAACAGTCTTTATTTTAAAGTCGATTTTTTCTGATATGAGTATTGCTACTCCAGCTTTCTTTTGATTTCCACTTGCAAGGAAAAATTTTTGCATCCCCTTAGTTTCAATCTGTATGTTCCCTAAATCAAAAGTGGGTCTCTTGTAGACAGCATGTATATGGGTCTTTTTGTATCCATTCAGGTAGTCTGTCTTTTGGTTGGGGTATTTAATTCGTTTACCTTTAAGGTAATTATCCATATGTGTCTTCCTATTGTCACTTTCTTAATTGTTTTGGATTGTTTTTGTAGGTCTTTTTTTCTTTCCTTCCTCTTTTCTTCTCTTTTCTTGTGATTTGATGACTAACTTTAGTGTTGTGTTTGGATCCGTTTTTCTTTTTTGTATGTGTATCTTTTGTAGATTTTCAGTTTGCAGTTACCATGAGGTTTTGATGTATCAGTCTGTATATAAACAAGATTGTTTTAAGTTGCTGGTCTTTTACTTTCAAATGCATTTCCAATATCCTGCATTTGTGCTCTCCTGTTCTCACAATTGCCAGTTTTGATATCATATTTTTGTGAGGATGATTTCCAACATTTACTCTATGTTTGCCTTTACCAGTGAGCCTTTCCATTCATAGTTTTCTTGTTCTAGTTGTGGCCTTTTCTTTTCTGCTTAGAGAGTTTCCTTTAGTGACTGTTGTGAAGCTGATCTGGTCATGCTGAATTCTCTTAGCTTTTGCTTATCGGTAAGTTTTTTTTTATTTCTCCATCAAATCTGACTGAGAGTCTTGCTCGGTACAGTATTCTTGGTTGTAGTTTCTTCCCTTTTATCACTTTAAATATATCATGCTACTCCCTTATGGCCTGCAGAGTTTCTGCTGAGAAATCATTTGATAACCTTATGGAGTTTCCTTGTATATTGTTTATTGCTTTTCCCTTGTTGCTTTTAATATTTTTCTTTATTTATAATTTTTGTCAATTTAATTACTATGTGTCTTGGCATGTTCCTCCTTGGGTTTATCCTTCCTGGGACTCTCTGTGCTTCTGGACTTGGGTGACTGATTCCTTTCACATGTTAGGGAAATTTTCAGCTATTATATCTTCAAATATTTTCTCAGGTCCTTTCTCTCTCTTCTCCTTCTGGGACCTCTGTAATGCAAATATTGTAGCACTTAATGTTGTCCCAGAGGTCTCTTAAACTGTCTTCATTTTTTTTTTTTCATTCTTTTTTCTTTATTCTGTTCCATGGCAGTGATTTCCACCACTCTGTCTTCCAGGTCAATTATCTGTTCTTCTGTCTCAGTTATTCTGCTATTGATTCCTTCTAGTGTATTTTTCAATTCTGTTATTATATCATTCATTTCTGTTGGTTTGTTCTTTAACACTTCTAGGTCTTTGTTAAACATTTCTTGTACCTTCTCTATCCTTGCCTTCATTCTTTTTCTGAGATTCTGGATCATCTTCACTATCATTATTCTGAATTCTTTTTCTGGTAGGTTGCCTATCTCCATTTCACTTAGTTATTCTTCTGGGAGTTTATCTTGTTCCTTCATCTGGGACATATTTCTCTGCTGTGTCATTTTGTCTAACTTTCTGTGATTGCAGTTTCTGTTTCACAGGCTGCAGGACTGTAGTTTTCCCTGCTTCTGCTGTCTGCCCTCTGGTGAATGTGGCTATCTAAGAGGCTTGTGCAGGCTTCCTGATGGGAGGGATTGGTTCCTGCCCAGTGGTGGGTGGAGCTGGGTCTTTTCCCTGTGGTGGGCAGGGCCATGCTCTGGAAGACTTGAAGCCACTTGTCTGCTGATGGGTGGGGCTGTCTTCCCACCCTGTTGGTTTTTTGACCTGAGATATCCCAGCACTGGAGCCTACAGACTGTTGGGTGGGGCTAATGGCATCCTCCGGGAAGGTTCATGCCATTGAGTACTCCCTAGAACTGCTGCTGCCTGTGTTTTTGTCCCCACAGTAAGCCACAGCCACACCCCTGCCTCCACAGGAGACCCTGTAACACTAACAGGTACATCTGGCTCAGTCTCTTATGGGGTCACACTATCTCGTTGTGGCTTCTTCTTTGTATGTAGGGTATCTTTTTTGGTAGGTTCCAGCATTTTTTGTTGATGGTCGTTCTGCAGTTAATTGTGATTTTGGTGTTCTTGTAAGAATGGATGAGCTCACTTCCTTCTACTCTGCCATCTTGAGCTAATCTCCTGTTTTTGGTTTCTTATACTTTATTCTTATTTCACATTTTTTTTCGAAGAACATGTATACGTCCATCAGAAAAAAAAAATAAAGACAGTTTCACTATAGGAGGAGGAATTTTACATTTATAACAGACAAATCAAATCAAATAAGCAGCCCTCCTTACAGAGCAATGCCCTAACAAGTCAGAATTCTTTCTGGGTGACTTAATGGACACATGCTCTCCATTGACAGTCTCCTTTCATGCAAGCCACTTTGGTCATTGCTATGGCCTTTCCAGTGTAGAGAAGGTAATTGGAAATATTATAAGGACATGGAGATATTCAAATATCTTGTAAACTGTATTTATCTGCTTTGTCTGTGGGTTAAAAGTAAAAGAGTCTAAACAAAGAAGAAAGGTAAAAGCAGACCTCAGGAAATTAGGAGAAATCATCAATAATTCCGCTATCTGCTTCTGCTTCATCTCTTACATTAATAGCATGTGTTATACCAAAAGGGAACACAATTTGGTATTGACTAATGCACATACTGATAAAAAACATCATCAAAACATGTTCCCAGTCCCTAGCATGCACCAGGAGCCATGGGAAGAGCTTTAGAAAATGATAAATACCATTAAAATTTCATAGAGTATCTCATCTGGTTCCTTCAATATCCCTGTGTGATGGGAATTCCTGCATCATCACGTTACAGGTAGGAAAACTGAGGTTCTGGAAAATTAAGTCCCTTGCTCAGGTAAGCATAATTCATAAGTAGCAGGCCAGGTTTCTTAGCTAGCTTTTACTATTCATTTAAGTTCTTTTCTATGCAGCTTACTTAATTTTATTAATTCTATTTTATTGTGGTAAGAACACTTTACATAACATTTACCTTAATCAAATTTTAAGTGTACAATACATATTGTTGACCATGGGTAAAATGTTGAAAAGCAGATCCCTAGAGCTTACACATCTTGCTTACTTAAAACTTTATGCCTAGGGCTTCCCTGGTGGTTCAGTTGTTGAGAGTCCGCCTGCCACTGCAGGGGACCTGGGTTCGTGCCTCGGTCCGGGAGAACCCCACATGCTGCAGAGCAGCTGTGCCCATGAGCCATGGCCACTGGGCCCGCGCATCCAGAGTCTGTGCTACGCAATGGGAGAGGCCACAACAGTGAGAGGCCTGCATACCGCAAAAAAAAAAAAAAAAAAAAAAAACCTTTATGCCCATTGATTAGTAACTTCCCATTTCCCCAGTCCCTGACAACCACCTTTCTATTCTTTGATTCTGTTAATTTGACTATTTTGGATACCTCATATAAGTGGAATCACGTAATATTTGTCTTTCTGTGACTATCTTATTTCACTGAGCATAATGTCCTCAAGATTCATACATGTTGTCACATATTGCAGAATTTTCTTCTTTTGCAAGACTAAAATATACCACATTTCCTTTATCCATTCTCTGTCAATGGACACTTAGGTTGTTCCCACATCTTGGTTATTGTGAAGAGTGTTAAAATGACCATGAGAGTGCTAATATTTCTTTTTTTTTTTAATTTTTGAATTTTTTTAAATTTTTTTATACAGCAGGTTCTTATTACTCACCAATTTTATACACATTGGTGTACACAGGTCAATCCCAATCACCAAATACATCACACCACCATCCACAGCCTGCCATGGCTTTCCACCCTTGGTGTCCATACGTTTGTTCTCTACATCTGTGTCTCAATTTCTGCCCAGCAAACCGGTTCATCTGTACCATTTTTCTAGGTTCCAAATATATGCGTTAATATATGATATTTGTTTTTCTCTTTCTGACTTACTTCACTCTGTATGACAGTCTCTAGATTATTCCATGTTTCAACAAATGACTCAATTTTGTTCCTTTTATGGCTGAGTAATATTCCATTGTATATATGTACCACATCTTCTTTATCCATTCATCAGTCAAAGGGCATTTAGGTTGGTTCCATAACCTGGCTATTGTAAATAGTGCAGCAATGAAAATTGGGGTGAATGTGTCTTTTTGGACTATGATTTTCTCTGGGTATATGCCCAATAGTGGGCTTGATGGATCGTATGGTAATTCTATTTTTAGTTTTCTAAGGAACATCCATACTGTTCTCCAGAGTGGCTGTATCAATTTACATTCCCACCAACAGTGCAAGAGGGTTCCCTTTTCTCCACACCCTCTCCAGCATTTGTTCTTTGTAGATTTTCTGATGATGCCCATTCTAACTGGTAGGAGGTGATACCTCACTGTAGTTTTGATTTACCTTTCTCTAATAATTAGTCATGTTGAGTAGCTTTTCATGTGCTTCTTGTCCATCTCTATGTCTTCTTTGGATAAATGTCTATTTAGGTCTTCTGCCCATTTTTTGATTGGGTTGTTTGTTTATTTAATATTGAGCTGCATAAGCTATTTATATATTTTGGAGATTAATTCTTTGTCCATTGATTCGTTTTCAAATATTTCCTCCAATTCTGAGGGTTGTCTTTTCATCTTCTTTATGGTTTCCTTTGCTGTGCAAAAGCTTTGAAGTTTCATTAGGTCCCATTTGTTTATTTTTGTTTTTATTTCCATTACTCTAGGAGGTGGATCAAAAAAGGTCTTGCTGTGATTTATGTCAAAGAATGTTCTTCCTATATTTTCTTCTAAGAGTTTTATAGTGTCTGGTCTTACATTTAGGTCTCTAAACCATTTTGAGTTTACTTTTGTGTATGGTGTTAGAGAGTGTTCTAATTTCATTCTTTTAAATGTAGCTGTCTAGTTTTCCCAGCACCATGTATTGAAGAGATTGTCTTTTCTCCATTGTATAACCTTGCCTCCTTTGTCATAGATTAGTTGACCATATGTGCGTGGATTTACCTCTGGGCTTTCTATCTTGTTCCATTGATCTGCGTTTCTCTTTTTTCTGCCAGTACCATATTGTCTTGATTACTGTAGTATAGTCCTAAGTCAGGGAGTCTGATTCCTCCAGCTCCTTTTTTTTCCCTCAAGACTGCTTTGGCTATTTGGGGTCTTTTGTGTCTCATACAAATTTTAAGATTTTTTGCTCTAGTTCTGTAAAAAATGCCATTGATATATGATAGGGTTTGCATTGAATCTGTAGATTGCTTTGGATAGTAAAGTCGTTTTCACAATATTGATTCTTCCAATCCAAGAACACAGTGTATCTCTCCATCTGTTGGTATCATCTTCAATTTCTTTCATCAGTGTCTTATAGTTTTCTGCATACAGGTCTGTTGTCTCCATAGGTAGGTTTATTCCTAGGTATTTTATTATTTTTGTTGCAGTGGTACATGGGAGTGTTTCCTTAATTTCTCTTTCAGATATTTCATCATTAGTATATAGGAATGCAAGAGATCTCTGGGTATTAATTTTGTGTCCTGAAACTTTACCAAATTCATTGATTAGCTCTAGTAGTTTTCTGGTGGCATCTTTAGGATTCTCTATGTTTAATATCATGTCATCTGCAAACAGTGACAGTTTCACTTCTTTTCCAATTTGTATTCCTTTTATTTCTTTTTCTTCTCTGATTGTTGTGGTTAGGACTTCCAAAACTTTTTAAAATAATAGTGGTGAGACTGGACATCCTTGTCTTATTCCTGATCTTAAAAGAAATGCTTTCAGTTTTTCACCATTGAGAATGTTTGCTGTGGGTTTGTGGTATACGGCCTTTATTATGTTGAGGTAGGTTCCCTCTATGCCCATATTCTGGAGAGTTTTTATCATAAATGGGTGTTGAATTTTGTCAAAAGCTTTTAATGCATCTATTGAGATCATTGTATGGTTTTTGCTCTTCAACTTGTTAATATGGTGTATCACATTGATTGATTTGCATATATTGAAGAATCCTTGCATCCCTGGGTTATATCCCACTTGATCATGGTGTATGATACTTTTAATGTGTTGTTGGGTTCTGTTACTAGTATTTTGTTGAGGATTTTTACATCTATATTCATCAGTGATATTGGTCTGTAATTTTCTTTTTTTGTAGTATCTCTGTCTGGTTTTGGTATCAGGCTGATGGTGGCCTCATAGAATGAGTTTGGGAATGTTCCTTCATCTGCAAGTTTTTGGAAGCGTTTGAGAAGGATGGGTATTAGCTCTTCTCTGAATGTTTGATACAATTCACCTGTGAAGCCATCTGGTCCCTGACTTTTGTTTGTTGGAAGATTTTTAATCAGAGATTCTATTTCATTACTTGTGATTGGTCTGTTCATATTTTCTATTTCTTCCTGGTTCAGTCTTGGAAGGTTATACCTTTCTAAGAATTTGTCCATTTCTTCCAGGTTGTCCATTTTATTGGCAGGGTTGCTTGTAGTAGCCTCTTAGGATGCTTTGTATTTCTGCCGTGTCTGTTGTAACTTCTCCTTTTTCATTTCTAATTTTATTGACTTTAGTTCTCTCCCTCTTTTGCTTGATGAGTCTTGCTAAGGGTTTATCAATTTTGTTTATCTTCTCAAAGAACCAGCTTTTAGCTTTATTGATCTTTGCTATTGTTTTCTTTGTTTCTATTTCATTTAGTTCTGCTCTGATCTTTATGATTTCTTTTCTTCTGCTAACTTTGGGTTTTGTTTGTTCTTCTTTTTCTAGTTCCTTTAGGTGTAAGGTTAGATTGTTTATTATGATATTTTTTCTTTTTTCTTGACGTAGGCTTGTATAGCTATAAACTTTCCTTTTAGAACTGCTTTTGCTGCATCCCATAGGTTTTGCATTGTCATGTTTTCATTGCCATTTGTCTCTAGGTATTTTTTGATTTCCTCTTTGATTTATTCAGTGATCTCTTGGTTATTTAGTAACGTATTTTTTAGCCTTAATGTGCTTGTGTTTTTTATGTTTTTTCCCCTGTAATTCATTTCTAATCTCATAGCGTTGTGGTCAGAAAAGATGCTTGATATGATTTCAATTTTCTTAAATTTATTGAGGCTTGATTTGTGACCCAAGATGTGATCAATCCTAGAGAATGTTCTATGTGCACTTCGGAAGAAAGTGTAATCTGCTGTTTTGGAATGAATGTCCTATAAATATCAATTAAATGTATCTAGTCTATTGTGTCATTTAAAGCTTCCGTTTCCTTATTAATTTTCTGTCTGGATGATCTGTCCATTGGTGTAAATGAGGTGTTAAAGTCCCCCACTATTATTGTGTTACTGTCGATTTCCTCTTTTATAGCTGTTAGCAGTTCCCTTATGTATTGAGGTGCTCCTATATTGGGTGTATATATATTTATAATTGTTATATCTTCTTCTTGGATTGATCCCTTGAACATTATGTAGTGTCCTCCTTTGTCTCTTGTAACGTTCTTTACTTAAAAGTCTATTTTATCTGATATGAGTATTGCTACTCCAGCTTTCTTTTGGTTTCCATTTGCATGGAATATCTTTTTAATTTTAAAGAAATATTAATTTTAAAGAAACACACACAGGTACATCGTATACATGGATGTTCATTGTATCGTTGTTGATAAATATAAAAAATTGAGGGAAAAGATGCCCATGAATAGGAGTATTAAATAAATTATGGAAGAGCCATACCATGGAACAATAAACAACAATTAAAAATAAGAAAGTGGACTTACAACAGGAATGTTTAGAAATAGCCTCCTAACAACCCTTCCTCATTAGGGTCCTGGTTCCTGTCTGGGAGGGAATTTAAGTTTGGGGAGTTCTGGGAGAAGCCTTTTTATCCTAAACAGCTAATAATAGTGCTCTTCAACCCTAAACATTAAAGGGAACTGAAAAAAGTGAAGTGACAGTACACCTGACAATATAAAAAGTAAATGACCCACATGGATTGAAGGAGGTCAACACAATAAAACTCTGCTAGTAAGATATTTAAGTTATTTTTGCTACCACCTCTACTATTTTGCTAGTGTTCCATCCAGGCATCCAAAATATTCATGCTCTCTCTCCCTTCCTGCTATCAGCTCAAAGGCTGATCTGAAATCAATCATTTACAGCTTAGTGGGAATGTGTTGCAGAGCCAATATAGGCCTGGCTGAATCACTCAGGGGTCTATTTCCAGAAGTTTCTGGGCTAGAGAAGTACATGTAGCTAAAGTATTTAAAATAATTGTGCAGTGGAATTGTTTTCTGCTATTTCCCCCATTTTTAATATTTTTATTACAAGTGTATGGTTTTCTGCTACAGAGGTCAGTTGTGTTTTTGAGGACTAACCTGACAAGATAAGGATTATTTTCTAATATTGGTCAATGGGAGGATGTGACCAAAATTTCAAAATTCCTAACATTCACATTAGAAAGAAATCTGTTTCTAAATTTTGAACTACATGGATGCTAAATCAGAAATTAAAGGTGGTTAAACACCACGAACTGCTCTCAAGTAGATATTTTTGCCTTTGGAGCAGGGGTCTGAGTGTCATTGCTGAAGATAATGGAAAACCACTGTCATGAGGAAGAGTGACAAAATAAAAGTGACACAGAAACTCAATTTGTTAGTGGAGTGTAGAATGGACTCAAAAGGATAGAGGTGGAGGCAAGCAGATTAGAAAGCTCCCGTTGTGTACAAGTCACTAAAATGCATATTTTATACATCTAACCTCACTTACTCATCACAACAATAATCTGCCATAGATATTTTGATACTTATTTTACAGATGAGAAGACTGAGACTCAAGGAAATAAAACAGCTCTCCTAGTATCATATTGTTATTAAATATCAGTGCCAATTTGAGGAAAGAGAGAATATAGAATAAATTTATAACCTCTTAAGGCCTGAGATCAGTTACTTTGATGATCCTCTCTCTAGAACAGTGCTTCCAAATTGGCTGAGCATTGCAATCACTTGAAGAACTTTTTAGAATACCTAGTCCAGCATTGCACACCAGAAAGATGCTGATTATCAGTCAAGTTTGGGAACCTCTGTTGTAATCCAGATGATCTTCTGGTCATTTTACTAAAAGAGAAACTAGCTCAAGGGATGACTAATTCAGCATTAGACCTGTTAACTTTGAGATACTGGCAGGGCACCCAGTAGAATCTCTGCATAATTTAGTTGGAATCATGAGACTAGAGCTGGGAAGAAATATCAGGACTAGAGGAATACATTTTGGAATGATCTGCATGGAGGTGGTACTTGGAGTCATGAAAGGTCTCCCAGGAAGAAATGGAGGGGGGAAGAATAGATGCTGAGGACAGAGCTCTGATAAATAGCCACAGGGGTGGAATGGGAGGAGGAAGAAACAGATAGACACAACTGAGACATTCTTCTTTAGATAGAAGAAGAACCAGGAAGATAAAATGCCACAGGAGTCCAATGAGTGGAGTCCAATTCTATAATCATTAAAGGTAATAGTCATTAAGGAAAAATTTGGATTTAATAATTGAAAAGTTACTGACAAACCCTGAGATTATTATTTGGGATAGAAGGCAGGCAAAAAGGAGTTGATGAACTTGGTGAGAAAAGGAAGCAAGCAGATGTAGAGTTCAGGGATGTCTGGCTATGAAAGAAAGGGAAGAAAAAGTAGCAGCATCTGGACCACAAAACTCAATGGAAGGTGTTTTAATTGTTATTGTCACTGGAGTATTTGGTGCATGCTAAGTAAGTGCGAAAGCATAATATTAAATTTAACTATAAAACAATTTACCCAAACCCAGAGGAAGTATCTCCAGTTCTAAACAGGGCTTGGCCATGTTAACAACAAATATTTATTGAATTTGGTATGTTAAATTTGACTAAGAGGTTATCAACAGGATTCAGTTTAAAGTTCAAAAATAAAGTTTGGGATCATGTTGGGATCAAACCAGAGGAGAGGTAGTTCTGGGGTTCTGTACCTCATGTTTAATACTTCAAAGATGTGTAAGTGCAGCAGTCTGCTTCAAAGGAGGGGAAAAAAGGCAGACAGCCTACCATCTCACAAAACTGTTGACAAAAATTAAAGTATGTATGTGAAAGTGTCCTATAAGCCGCAATAGCTGTTATTCATAAATTTGGTTTAAGCCTATGTGATGAGATATAAGACTAATGAGGGCAGAGAAAGTCTTTAATTCACAGCTCTAACCCCAGTGGGTAGAACAGCGCCTGGTATGTAGTAGACGCTCACTCGTTGCTTGTTAATGAATAAATGGTCATCTCTCATATTAAAATAAGTTAAATCAATAGAAAATTTTGTTGAATGATTTAATCCTACTCCTTGAAATGTCAGACTATCCTTAGAGGAATTTAATTTAAAGGTTCTGAAAATAAGATAGAGTCACATATACAAAAGGGTGTTTAAAAATTGAGATGGTAGAACACACAAATCAATCCTCTAAAGATAACCTCAAGACCTATGTCCCTAGTTCATTGCCATTAATACTTGAAAATCAACTCAAGCATCATCTCCTCCAAAAAGCCAGCCTTGACTCCGCAGTCTGGGTTAAGTACTCACCACACCCCCGACACAGATCCACCACACCCAGAACTTCTGTAGTACTGTGGGAATATTTCTTTCATAGTACCTTTCCTATTGCTTTGAAAATCACTTGTGTCTTCCCCACCAGTCTTTAAGTCTCTTTAGGTCAATAGAATTGTCTTATTCTTCTTATAGTTGCTAATTCCTAACATAGTATCCGGCACTTAGTAGATGCTAAACAAGTTTTCGCTGAAGTGAACTGAATTTGTAAAAGACCTTCATAGATGGTATCAGTTTTATAACCTGATTCACTCATGCATTAGCTTTCAGCCAGTTTTTCAGCTAATCCCTGTTCATACCTGGAAGGAATGATAACATATCACTTCATAAAGACTTTCAGGACCACTTTCAAGTTACCAAATGTCATTTTAAAAGAATTTTGATCAATACTAGTTTAAATTAGATATCAGAAAATCCAATGCATACGTAAGTGTTTGCAGTATTTATATAAAGCTAAATTCAACAATTTCATCAATTTCCTTTCCTCCATTTAGCCTGACATTTCAGCTGATATTCCTGAACTGCTGGGTAAAGCAAATGCATTTCAGTTAGAGCCAGTGCCTCCTGTGAGATTTTGCCAACAAGTGCTCCAGCTTCTTCATTCTATGTACTCTTTCCCTTTACTTGCTGGATTACTAGAACTAGAATTCTGTATTAAAGAATTTACTGTGATTGTTCTAAAGACTGATTTTTACAAATAAGCCTCTTTTGGATTACATGCAAAATGAAAATTTAAGGACCAACTGCACCCCCAGCATTGTATGAGAAGTGGTCAGTAGACAGTGTCCTGATGTTTTCTTTCCTACATCTTTCCTCAGTACTGAAATTCTGGGGGAAAAAAAGATATTCCAGGAATGCATCTTTATGTTCACAACTCTTACTATTCCAAACACATAGAAAATCCCACTCTAAGAAAATATAGCATAACCTTTTCCTTCTGAATATGACGTACCAGCCTAAATCCATATATTCCAAGTCTCTTTGGTAAATATACACTTTGTGTTACCCATCTGTGCAACTGCCATATATTTTTAAAGCCCACAGTTCACAGAAAGCTGTCTTAGAGAAACAAACAATGGAAAAGTATAGAAATATCTGATTTATTTCTCTGAATAGGGACCTCCCCAGAAGAAAGTGTACTACAATATCTTCAAGGCATGTGGTTTATCTTTGGGGGAGGAGAGTGAGTGTGAAGAAGGCATCGTTTTCCTGCAGTCTTAAATGGAATCTCTAGTTATATTTGCAAAGATAAAACGTATTTATGATTCTCAAGATTTTTTGAAAGTTGGCTTTGACATGTACTAATTAACCTTAACTCCCTGGATACTGCTTCATTCTTCTTTACCCAAGAAATTTGCATATAGGCTTCACTGGCTAATTTCAATTGTTTCATTATCTCCTGTGCTTTTCCCTCTCTCACATCTCCTGCCTCAACAGAACAAACATTCTTGCACATTTTATTTTGTCTTATTCAGATGAACTTCCCCAACTATTATTACTCTGCAGCAGCCCCTGCTGGTAAAAGACATCATCCAATTTATCTGTCCCTTCTCAATCAGCTGTTTTTGTCAAGCCTGGTGGTTAAATCCCCAACGAGCTATGTCACAGTCTAACCCTGGTGACCCACAGGCTCAGCAGAGCCTGGAACAGGGCTGCCAACCATCTGCAGGGGAGCAAATGTGCCTTGTTTCCAGTGTGGAAAGAACGCCAGAGGAATGCATAATTTTTAGGTGTCTTTATTTCCCTTGTTTCTAGAGCACATAAGGAAAAAGGGGATTTGAAACTGTGTGTGACTAAATGATAAAGGAAAATCAATACAGCAAAACAGACCACCAGAAAATCTTCAGTTGAAGCACAAGTTGTGACATGATGTCAAAGAGGCATTCTTTTCACAGAGAAGGCGTATTAAATTATGCGAGTGCTGACTGCTCTTCCAAGGCCTGTTGATAGATACTTAGGAGAGGAAAATCTTCCTTTCTGGTTGACCTTAAAAGCTGTCTTATCTCAGGTCTTAAACGTTTAAATGTGAACATAAAACATTTTTTCATTGATCCTAGAAAAAAAAATATTCTCAACCTGTCCTCTTTAGTTGTGGCTTATCAACTGTCCATGCATATAGAAAGATCTATGTGTGTATAGATAGGTAGATAGATGTATAGATATATTAATTCTCAGCTAAAGAATAAATACATTTATCATTCAGAATGATAGAATTAGAGTGGAAAACACCCAGGTGATTGCAATTTGTTTTGCCATGCACCCATGAAAACTCCCTATAATGGAAAAAAAAAATAGAGCAGGCAGGTTATGATAATAGGATATATCTGTTTTTCCTCACATTTGTCATTATATTTAAGCCAATCTTCCCAAAAAGTGTAAAATGTATACATTCGTAATAGGGATACAATTCCTCCAAGACTGAAATGCATGGGAAAAAATGCTGTGGAACTAATCTACAAGCACATGTAACAGAGCAAACAAGGCGTTGATTGGGAGAAATAAAAAAGAAGAGAACAATGCGAGACAGGAAACAGGACACAGAAGACAAACCGATTTAAAGATTTGGAGTATGTGGCTATTTTGGTATCAGGAAACCCAGCTTTTAAAAGGAAGGGTGAATAAGCCTAAAACAATGGGAGATGCACTATTTTTGTGCGCAATCTCAACAGGAACAACATCCCTTCAAAAGAGACACCTCGGGGTTACTTCTAATTCAATAAGGTACTTTTATTTAATAGCAAATAACACCACCAGGTGTGCCAGTTACCAGGAGACTGTTAACCAAGCCAGGTAACCCAGATGGATGAGCCTTCTCAATTAGCACTATCACACAATGGGCACACCAGGGCACCCAAGGCCAGCAAAGCATGATGGTTGAGAGTAGAATCTATTTGAATGAAATAGAATAATCCCAATGCTTTGTTCTTCTATTTGAAAACCAAAGTTGTCCCCAAAGAGCCAGCCTGATATAACAAAGCAGCGCAATCCAGGCTGAAATAACAGAAACCTCTTAGGCAAAGCTGCTAAACAATTGTACTTTTTAAAGCAAACAGACAAAAAAAAAAAAATCCAAACAAAACACTGTATGTTCCCTCAATACAAAAGATAAACTATCAAGTTGTGACAAGGGGCTTTGACTTACGGCAAACCTTGACTTCAAGAATCAGTGTGCAGATGAGAAACTGTTAAGTCATCTGACCTTTGTCTGTACTCTGGTTGGCAGACACCCACAAAAATACTTCCCAAGAAATATCACTCCCATAAAGCAATGCAAAAAGTCACTAATGTATTACTGTATCTGGCAAGGGGAACACTCCAGAATTTATTCATTGCTAATGAATTACCAATAGGAGGAGTATATGTATATGCCTTTGTGACTTGGGGGGAAAGGCCATGAGGGCCCAGCTTATTCAATTTTGTAAATCATAAGCCTTGTCTGCAAATGCAGAGCACTGTAGCTGATTTAGTTGTCGGCCTAGAAACTGTGTTGTTAGGACCATTAAACAGGTCTAGAGTTTAAGTTGCACAGTAAATTATACTCAAAAGAAACAGACAGAGATTTTGCCTCATGTTTTCTGTCGGTGAAGCACAAACCAGCTGCACCGCAGTGGCCCTGTGAGATGGTATCAGATTTTTACATGAATATGTCAAGCTAGTGCACCTTGGTTGAGCTCACCTGAGAGGACTGCGGAGTCCTCCTGTGAATTTTAATGTCAAAAATGGAGAACCAAATTAAATTAAGCTTTTCCTATTTGAAACATTTTCACAGCTGGAATAGATACAGCCAATACTCTTTTTAGGTTATGCCAGCTTTTACAGTCACTTTCAACAAATAGCCATCATTAGAAATAGCAAGGACAATGCAGTTGATCGTTGAAAAATAAAAGGTTGTCATTTTGATTTTTTTTCTTAAAAGAAATAATGAATTGCCTATAGCCACTATGACTGAAACACCCCTTTAGAGGCCACAAATAAATGAGGCCATAAAGAAAGCATAGTCATATGTCAAAGAAACCTGATCCAATTAATCATTCTTTGTAGTAATTCTGTCACAAAACTTTCTAACATTTTGTTTCTATTGAGATGTAAACCCTTAGCTGGTAGTTTGCAGCCTATTCAGTTACTTAATTTTATATTCATTTTTCAAAATGAAGGATTATTTTCCATACAAGACTAAAATTTTGAAAGTTCCTAATGGCCAAGTTATAAATAGCCAATTATTTCATAAAAAGTGGGAAACAATTATTTTCTGAAATGTAGAGACTAAAGAAAAATGCTTTGGAGTATGTAATATAACATGAGTATTTATATTTTGAAAAAGGATTACATTCTATAATTGTTGCATAAACATTTAATTGGCTAAGAATAAATACCAAAATTGACCCTGTTACATTCATATAATCTGGGAGTATGTTTTTCAATCATCATAGAAAGAAAACTATGCTATTCAACATCACTTTCAGAATGGAGCCCTACATACAGTAGACACTCAAAAATGTTGGTTGATGATAAACATGATTCTGCCCATTCTATAGACTTTCTAAACATAAAATTCTGACTTAGTTTTCCATGGTAAATTAGGTGAAACCAATCATCATTGGCAATTTATATCTACAAAGCTCTCTTCAGGGCAAAAGAAAATTAGTGTCAACCATGTATTGAGGTCTTCCTACCATCCCCAAGATTCTGTATACATAGAACTTCACAATGTAATACAACAGAACATTGCTTGCTTAAATTCATTAAAAAAAGTTTTTCCCACTCGGATACTTTTTATGTTAAGACACAAGAATCTAGTTTGGAAGATATGATTAAAATGTGGTTTGATATCAATAGAAGAAGGAAAGGGCGGAAATCAATACTGCAGGAGCTAATAAAGACAAATGTTCTGTGATTCACCAGGGAAGAAATAATGGATGAAAAATTGAATATGATTCAGCAGTGTAACACTGTCACCAAAAGGCAAATGCTATATAGGATTGTATTAATAGACATATCATGTAAAACAAGCAAGGTAATTTTTCAGTAGCAGTAGTTCTCAACACTATCGGTTAGGCCAAAATTAGAAAAGCACCTGTTCTTTGACCACAATCATTGCACAAAGTGTTGTATAGAGTTCACAGGAGGATAAAAAAACAAACACAAAGAAAAATAAATGAATTAATATGGATTGTTAGGGAGATAGATACATAGATACATAGACAGACAAACTATCAGACACAAAGTTTAGAAAACCAGACTTGCTTTCAGAGATCAAGAGAATTAAGTCTATGTTCAGTCAAAAGCAAAGCCAAAACCAGCTAAGAGAGGACATAATTACTATAAAACCAAATACACAAAGGGAACAAGATCCAAAAAGAAGATAGGGACAAGTTGCTTTTATTAGGCAGTGATAGAACCAATAACAAATGGATTCCAGTTGTTTCAGACAATGATTTACATTAAACAGAAAGGAAAATCCCTAGCACATAAACAGGCATGCAATGATTCAATGGTATGCCTGGGATTCCAGTCATTGGAAGTATTCAAAATAATCAGGATACTCATTCATTCAAAAGTGATTTGGTTAATGAGTGCATGGCTGAACACACCTTCAAACATTTATAGTTGTTTTGTGTGCTAAATAATATGACATCTAGTCAGATTGCTTACCAATAGAGCAAAGTTGAAAGAAACAGCTGAGGAAATTCAAACTAAAGTTACAGATTCCAAGGATCACTGAATCCCCACTTTGTCAAAAATAATCTCAGAATAAAAAGATAAGGAAAATACTAGCTAATTTTATTGAAAATTACTATATACCAAGCCCTGTCCTGTATTTTGTACTTATAAAACCTCATTTAGTATACAATCATATATACTATTATTATCATATTACTATAATTATCTCCATTTACAAATGAGAAACTAAAGTATAGGGAGATTAGGTAATTTTGCCCACTAGTTCCCACAGTCAGAATTTTGAACACCATCAGTCTAGCTGCAGGGCCTAGAAGGCTATCCTGACCCTCAGTTACCTAGGAATATACCACAGACTCAAAAGCAATAAGTAGAATGGGCTAAGATGACAGCTAAGTAGAATGGGCTAGCATGACAGTATCAATAGGTAATGACAGTTGGAGACTAAAGAAATAAACTTACGATGAAGAAGAGAAAATTTAAATTAGGAATAAGAAAAAATTTACACTTAATGGATGACATTAAGATTAGAAAACACATTTTAGAAGGCTAAGGAATATTCTCTCTAGACTTTCTAAAATTCTAAGAAGTTTAGATTTTCTTTTAGTGACGATTTAGTGAAATTTCTTTTGGATGTAGAATATTACATTTAGTCCTCCCCAACTCTTTTATAACATATGATTTATGTAAATCATAACATTGCTTGGAAACATTACACTAGAGGACTTCTAAGGAAATATTTAATTTCTAATATAGATTAATTTAATATTTAATTTCTATCTAATATAGATTAATCTAATTAACAGAGACAGCTGGCTACATAACCATACCACCAAATTTTGCACCTCTTGGGTCCCATTGAAAGAACAGGCAGTTAAAAATGGGAATAGAAAAGCAATCTAGAACATAGTCATGATTATGACAATGACCTAAATTGTATCACTCATAGTATAAGCATACCAAATTTGGAAACATTATTCAAAAATGTATTCATGATATAAGAAAGAATGTCTAGCTGCACAACAGACGCTACATTAATGCTGCTTCTTATAAAAATCCAATGATTATAACTAGTTTCTTCTTGCCTTAGAGCTTCCAGGTATTTCAATACGCCTTGTTCTTCTGTTTCTTTTCTTTCTTTCCCCCTTCCCTGAACTGGTCTCATTGAAAGCATATTTCATTTCTGATCAAAACAATGAGCCTACAGGTGACATAGAACTTCCTCCTTCAACTTTGATCACCATTATCACCTTGAACAGGTACGCAGTAGCACCAGTTCTACTGGGAGGGTTTCCCCACCTGTCCCATTATTCTGTTCTTTCCCACTATCTAAGGGTCTTTAAGGGCATTTAGAACAACATTGTATTCTTTCATAATGGGTTCATTCATCTGCCCTGTGTGGATAAAATTACATAACTGATTTAGGAATTTTCTCAATAAAACTCTTATGTTGGAGATTAAAGCTTTCTGTCCAATACAATTTTTAATTCTCACATAAAATACTGGTGAATTCATGAATTGAACACTAGAGTCAAAAATAGCATGCTTCCTCTGGATCCTAAATCCTGAGCCTTCTCAAAAAAAAAAAAAATCAGTAGCATTCTTCATAAAAAATGTTGGCTCTTCACTGTTCTTCATTGAATATCCACTAATTGACAAAACACTGTTTACACCTAGGAAGGTTTAGGACAGATAGGATTCGTTCAAATATTGGTTCTGCTACTTACTAGCTGTATAAATTGACAACTCTGCACCTATTTCAGCATGTTTAATGGGAATAACTTTATTACTTTACTTATGTTTCAGGATAACTGTGAAGATTAGAGATGAAATCAAATTACTATGATATCATACATGTAGCAGATACACAATGAATGATAGCGTTTAAAATTATGTTTATAGTCTAATTACATGTTAAAGTGCATTAGAAAGCCAAAGAATATTCTAAAAGAAGGCAACGGATTTTTATACAGAAAATCTGAAAGTTGGGATTAGAAGTGTCCCTCCCAATCTTCCATTTCTGTGGACCTACCTTGTACCTCCATGAGCTGCAGGAGCACAGTCCTCTGACTCTCAAGAAACAGCAGCAATGAGCTTTCAAGTCCTGAAAAGAGCCCTCATCCAAAGACAGAAGTGGTGTTGGGTGATACACACCCCAGCTCCTCACCTCTTGGTGGCAAGCAGTTGAGCCTCAGCTGTCCACCAAGATAATCTGCTGATAAACTACCTCTCCCTGACCCACTACCCTACTCCTCTACCTGTTTTTCTTGGGGTCACCTCCCAAATAAACTACTTACACTCAAATTTTGTCTCAGGATCTGCTTCTAGAAGAACTTGTCTGTCCTAGGCAACAAGTACATTACATAGTAGGTTAAAAGGGGATACACTCTATGAGAAAGCACAGAACATATTAAGAAGGATCTGGATTAAAAGGCAAGGGACAAGGTGGTGGAAGGCATTTGAACAAAGACTTGAGGAGATAAAAGGGTAAACCATGGGGATAAAGGGAGGAAAGCTAATGCAGAGTCCCTGCAGCAGGAGTACGCCTGGTGCCTTCAGGACTTTGGAGGAGACCATTGTGACTGCAATGGAGTGTGTGAGGGAGGGAGTAGTAGAGTATGGGATATGAGTGAGGTAACAGCTGTAGGGAGGTATTAAAGATTTTATAAGCTCTTATAAAGACTTTGGGTGTTAGCCTAAGTAATAGAGTGATATGGAAGGATTTGAGTGGGGGAGTAACATAATCTGACATTTTAAAATCTTTTTAGTTACTGTGTTGAGAAAAGACTGTAGGAGGTAAAAGATAGAAGCAGGGAGAACAGTTGGACATCTATTACAAAAATACACACAAAAGTTCATCAACAGGGACTTCCCTGGTGATCCAGTAGTTAAGACTCGGTGCTCCCAAAGCAGGGGGCCCCAGGTTCGATCTCTGGTCAGGGAACTAGAGCCCGCAAGCCGCAACTAAAGATGCTGCATGCCGCAGCTAAGACCCAGCACAACAAAATAAATAAATAAATAAACATATTTAAAAAGAAGAGTCTATCAACAGGTGAATGGATATATAAACTGTGGTATTTACATACAATGGAATATTATTCAGCCATAAAAAGGTATGAAATACTGATACATACCACAAAGTAGGGTAAACCTCAAAAATATTATGCTAAATTTTAAAATGCCAGACACAAGAGGTTACATACCGTATGATTGCATTTATAAGAAATATCCAGAATAGGTAAATCCATAACGACAGAAACATACTAGTAGTTTCCAGGGGTTGGGGGAAGATGATTTGGGAAGTAATTTCCTAACGGGGACAGGGTTTTACTTTGAGGTGATGAAACTATTTTGGAACTAGATAGAGGTGGTGGTTGACAACATTGTCAATATACAAAATGCCACTAAATTATTCACTTTAAATGGTTAATTTTATGTTATGTGAATTTTATCTCAGTTTTAAAAAGAAAAATCTAAAAAGGGGGGAAAATATGTGCAAGTGGGCTTCCCTGGTGGCGCAGTGGTTGAGAGTCCACCTGCTGATGCAGGGGACGCGGGTTCGTGCCCCGGTCCGGGAAGATCCCACATGCCGCGGAGCGGCTGGGCCCATGAGCCATGGACGCTGAGCCTGCGCGTCCGGAGCCTGTGCTCCGCAATGGGAGAGGCCACAACGGTGAGAGGCCCGCGTACAGAAAAAAAAAAAAAAAAAAAATATGTGCAAGAAATTATGATGGCTTGGACCAGAAGGCTAGTAACAGAGGTGTTGAGAGTGGTATGATTCTGGACATATTTTGTAGGTGAAGTCAAGACAATTTCAGGACCAAATGTCAGTGTGAAGAGTCAGAGATAACTCCAAATTTGGGGGCTTGAGCAACTATTAGTATAAAGTTGGCATTTATAGATACAGAAGGTTGCCATTGGAGCATGGTTAGGTTAGAAGATCAAGAGTCCAGTTCTGAATATGTTAAGTTTAAGAGGTCTGTAGATAGTCAAGTGGAGTTTGAGATTTCTAGCCTTATGGCAAAGATTTAGAATCATATCCATTGTATTATTATGTTCACTGAGCAATGAGTCAGTAAACATTTGGTATTTTAAATATGTGTTGTGTTTAAGGGAATTCAGCTTATTGGAATAACACATCAGGCTTGTAATTCTGAGTCAAAATGTATAACCAGAATTTAAATATATTGATGATTTTAAGTGGAAATTTTGGTTTTATATATCAGATCACTTAAAAAAACAAACTTTTCATATTTGTAATTTTAATTTATTAGACTCTTAAGAAATAAAATTCGTGAAACTTGCCAATGATATCATTGACACAGTTAAAAAGAAAATATTAAATCTGCTAATGAAGTTTAAATGATTTAGAGGTATATACACTTGCAAACAGATCCAAATGTTATTCAAAGGCCTTTAAAAGTTATTGTAGACTTACATAGTAAATTTTGTAAAATAAAACTAAAGGCTTAAGGAAGAACTAGGTTTTTAAATCTCTAACTTTAATAAGTTGACTATTATGCCTTAAAAGCAAGTTAACTACTGAATGCTTTTTTTTCTACACTTGAGGGCATCAACAAACACATTTAATAGCTTGCTCTGATGAAAAATGAAGAGGTTTGAATGTCTACTTTCTGAAGACCAAGGAAATTAAATGTGCTACATAAAATTTCAAAGCCTAAATTTCCAGATATTTCCTAATATTATTCATGTCTAAAGGGAGTCATGGTTTAATTGTGAGTTATTTTGGAAGTTTGGGCAATCTATGTTGCATGTCACGTTATTCAGGAAAATGATTGGAGGCCCAACTTGTTAAGGTGTTTGATGCCTTTTATTACTGCTGTTGTTTTAACTATTCAACACAACGTGTCCAAAATTACAATCCAATGTACTTTGTGACACAATAGCCCTGTGCATAGGAGAGAATGAAGTTGCCCAAAATGTCCCAATATGTCACAACCAAGGCAACAGCAGATACAGTCAGTGAGCAAAGGGAAGAAGTTACATCTGAACATGTGAAAGGTGCCACGTTCATTTTTTTCTAGTCCGTTAACATATCCAGATAGAGATCATAGCAGAAGTTTAAAATATTAAGAAGAATTTGTGGATACATATAAAACTGTGCTGATTAATTTTTTAAATTATTGTGTATAAGTAATACTGAGCTCTATTGGATTACAGCTATTTCTAAGTTTATAACAAGTGGAGTTTCACTGCGCTTACTCTTTATGGACTTATTTTAATAGTTTAAGGCATCTGAAATTTTGGGTTGCTCCCATAAGTAGAATTAATTTAGGTGGTTTGATAACTGATTATTTATGAGGCCAGTTGGAGGTGGAGTAGTGATATTAAAGTAGAAAATCAGTTTAAGCAGCTGAAGTTTCCAGCCAAGCTTTCCGAATTAGTTTAATTCATTAGGTAATTCCTCATTCCCCTCTGAATTTTATCTTTTGGGGACAGACTATCCCAGAATATTTTTAAAAACAAGAGTTAACCACAGAAGAGTAGAACATGCAATTTTGTAGAACTTAAGATATATGAAAAGATAACCTATTAAAAATTATCAGTCCTATCTGTCATTTCTTGTCCAACTCATTTGGCTTTATATTTAAAAATTTTACTAGTGTATTTCCAAATCTTAACTCTAAATATAAATGTTTATCTTTTAACTTTGTTTAAAAAAATTCTTGCCCATTTTACAAATTCATTTTTTGTAAAATTAGGAAAATACAAGAATGTTTCAAAAAGAAAATAAAAACTTCTCACAAATTTACTACCGAGACTCAACATTTTGATGTATTTCTTTCCAGGTTTCCTTCTGCATGTACATAAAGACTTTATTTTTAAAATTTGGATTATATTTTTTATCCAGTTTAGCTTCTTTTCTTTCCTAGGTAACTTCACTTTGTGGACATTTTCCCAAACTTATAAAGATTCATGAGAAAAGTTTTTTAATGGTTATATAGTATTTCATTGTACAAATGTATCCTAATTTATTTAACCATTTCCCTATGGTTAAGTATTCTGATTACTTATTACTAAATAACAACCTAATTAATACTTGAAAACATGTGTGTGCCAACAGAATAAAAATTGACTAAAAATATATATTATAGGGAAGTTCCTAAAGAGTTAAAATATTATTTTTAAAAATCTGTTCTATTATCCTTCTCCTTGGAGATACATTTGATTGTATAATTTTAGTACTTATACCTATTCTTTGATTTTCTTCTTTTTGCTCGTAATTGAATATACAGTCAGCTTAATTCTATGGGTCTAATGATTCTGAATTGGTGACATGCTAAGTTTTCATTTTTATCTCAGCTATATATCTACAAATGTTTGAGAGATTTACTTCTGATTACTTGTATCAGCATTTTGCTTTTTCTGTTTTCCAATATATTTTTTGGAAATAGTGAGGACAATCCAATGTGATATTCAAACAATTATACAAACACTGCTATTAACACAAACCTGTCATCACTATCAAAGCTGAAATGGTAGCTGGCATTTCATCTGTATATACCAGCAGCAGAAAGCAACTATAGCTCACCAGCCTAAGGAAAAAAAAAATATATTGGAAAAACATGAGGGCTTTCACAGGACCAAAGGGAAGTCAGGATGGAAACAGGAAGCAGGCAGCTCCACAGGGTCCCTGTGACAGGAAACACTAGAAGTTTGGCCCTGGCACTGCTGTGAGTAGAATTAATAAAATCTTTTTTTCTTACATCGTCACACTCGAGGTTCAATTTTCCCAGAAGAAAGTGTCCAATTGGGCAAGTTGCCCTTGATAGTACTGGGGGTGAGAAGAAGGATCTGGAGGGAGGAGCCTACAAGGATGTTTTGGATTCTCTAGTGAGCAACCAGGCACATGGACTCACCTTTACTTTGTTGTCACAAGATGAAGGAGAAGGAATTCCTCAATGGGAATCAGGGTGCACTTAGGAAAAAAGGAAGTGAATTCTAGACTGCCAACTCCATGGGGCAGGAATCTTTAGGTTTCTTATCCACTGATGCTACATATAGTAGGTGCTTAATAAATATTTGTTGAATCAAATAGAATTGGGTAGGCAAAAAAAGAAGAAAAGAAAAGAAATGAGGGAGGACGGAAGGAAGGGGGAGGGAGGGAAGAGAAAGAAAGAAAAAGGAAAGGAAAGGAAAGGAAATGAGAAAAACTAAACTTAATTCAGGGTGAATACTTCCTTAATAAAATAAAGAGCTAAGCTAGATGACACTTTTGCTTTTCAATATGAATAAGGAGTGACTCTAAAGCAACGTGATTGATTTTCCTGGATGGCTTGCATATTGACTTTGAAGGCAATTTTCAAAAGGAAGCTCTAAAATGGTCTTAAGCAATGGCAGTAATGTTGGTGTAATAGAGAGCTTCTCTATGGGGGCACTTTAAAGGACTCATTTAGATGTTTAAGTCCTGGTAGGTAGGCTTTTAAAAAATTCACTTGTGATTACACATTGCACATTTTCTATAAACTAATTGGTTAAGGAAAGCAATATAAGGTAATAAGAGAACTAAGAGAGGAGCAGGAAGAATACTACTCTAAACATGGTAGGTTTAATAAGATTTACAGATCCAGTATAATTTGGGGACCTAAATGATTTCTTAAACACATGTGTAAGACCTGCTAAAAGCTATACTAATAGTTACCATATATCTAATATTAACTAGGTATAAGGTACTTATACATTAAATTACACCTATACATTAAATTATCTATAATACTTATAACATCCACCCAACTAAATAGATACCGTTGCTCCAATTTTACAGCTAAGGAAACTGAGGGTCAGAAATTTGAGTTGTCCAAAGTCTTGCAGTAAAGAAAAACAAAGCTGTGATTTGAACCAGTCTGTTCAGGGCCCCACCCTAAGTGTGACACTGAAAGCAACACTCTCCAAAAGCAACTGAGCAAATGAGGCAACATCCCCTGTTCTCCTTGAAGATATAAACTTATGAGCATATTTACTCCCTACCTGCATCTCCAACACGTTCTCACACAAACCATTTAATATATTTTCTAAATGATGCTAAAGTCAAGCAAGAATTTAATGTTATCAAACCCATCTTTCCATTTTTTTTCTTTTCAACCCAATTTATCTTTAAATTTATGTTTAGGTTTACAAATCTAATCATGTATTTAATATATAATACTAATTTTCAAAATCAAAGTGCCTGAAACATTATCAAATAGATGGATAGTGATGAACTTTCTCTTAAATGAGAACTTCAGCATATGATTTGCATTTGCACCAAATTCTTATTTTATGGGAAAAAAAGTACTGTTTTCTATAATGACCAAGGAATAGGCCTAGAGATATCCTTTGTAAAGACTCCTTGATGCCAGAGCATATCAGCATGAAAAAGTAATAAAAGAGAGCTCACAGAGATCTAAAAAGTTTATGGAAAGAACAACTACTTCATAATGAGAGTTTCCAGATCACAAAGTAGAAAGAAGAAATCCAACTATAAATCTATATTCAGAGTACAACAGAGGAAATAGGATATGAGATAATTTCTGCCTTACTTTTTGAGCAGCACAGATCTTATGAACGGAGGTGGAAGCTATTCAATAACATTTATTGCGAGGCCTCGTTCAGTGCTTTCCACGGGTGGGCAGTCAATAAATCTTAATCTGGAGATGATATTTATGCAATGATAATCAGTCTACCTCAGCATAGCAATTTGGGGGGAGAATATTGTCTGTAGCAAGGTTAAGACTTGTGAAGTAAAATGATAAAAGTAAGGGCAAAGACCAGATGTGGAAAGTATTCAAAAAAGAAATTAAGGTTTATGCAATATTTGCATAAGCATTGGCAACTACAATTTAGAAAAGTAAATGCATTTTTAGAAAAATTTGAAACACATTTTGGTAAATGTAGGGAAAGCATTAATATTAGACATGATTCTCCGCCCCCACCCCAAACTTCACCAACCAACACATATTTATTTCCTCATTCAAACAACGAAGACACAGACACAGAAGAAATTTGACCTTTGTTTCAGGGCAGAGTGGGATCAGTCATATACAATTGGGCCCTTTTATCTTTGTTTCTTGACTCTATGTAGACTAAATTAACAAGTTATAAACACAATCCCTAGGGTTTTGCCACACAAAATATCAAACTAAATAATTTCATACATTGACTTAATGGTTTGGTTCACCTGTAAAAAATAATTTTAAAGTTTAAAATGGTCGATTTTAATTGAGAATCTTTATGTTCTTTGAATGAACTAAAATTCATTACCTCATTTCAACACACACACACACATGCACAAGAGCACTCTCAGTGGACACTCAGGTGCTAGCATATGAGCTGGTCTCGTGTTTAGAAAAAAAAAATCCCAAGCCATGCTGACAGTTAATGTAGAAAAAAATCTATAATTTTTCCTTATGAAAACTTTATTTTTACATAATTTTGTATGGAATTTTAAAATAATAGAAATTTCAATTATTCTTTTTTTCTATCTAGTAAGAGAACTCTAGTTTGAGGAATGAGTTATGGTGAGAAATAAAATGAGGAGTAGAGAAGGAAAAAGCTGCTATGACAACGTTTTTCTAATTAGGTGGCACGTAGAGCTATTTCACTCCATTCACCATAAAGTTATACAACATGCATGTTTTAGAAGTTGTTAACGACTCAAAAATAATATGTAAGGTTAAAAATATAAATAATTGGAACTGAATCTGTCACCTTAATAGTCTAATTTCTCATTTAATGTTTGTATGATTAGTAAGAAGGCAAGCTACATAGCAGACAGTACACTCCGTTACAAACCCAAAAAGGAAAAAGATAATTGACTGCAAACTTCAGGTTACCCAACCACTCAAATCATTTCTATGTTAGGGTCTAATTTTAGTTTTCTTAGATGTGTCTATATCCTCCTTCTTTGCCTTGTTCATAAACCCAGTCTGAAGCTCTGTGGCTGGCATAAGTCCCCGAGATTTCAGCAGCCGGCTAGGAACAGTAACTTTTACCTGATCTTTTCTTTTTTTTTTTTTTTTTTTTTTTTTTGTGGTACACGGCCTCTCACTGTTGTGGCCTCTCCCGTTGCGGAGCACAGGCTCCAGACGCGCAGGCTCAGTGGCCATGGCTCACGGGCCCAGCTGCTCCGAGGCATGTGGGATCTTCCCGGACCGGGGCACGAACCCGTGTCCCCTGCATCGGCAGGCGGACTCTCAACCACTGCACCACCAGGGAAGCCCTACCTGATCTTTTCTTATAGAGAATGTGGGGAAGAAGAAAACACAGGCTGTTCAGTTAGCAGAGACAATGAAACCTAAAACAGATCTCTTTTTCGTAGTTGGAGGGGATATGTAGATGGGGCAGGCAAGGGAAGTGTAAGAAGCAAACTTGTCCCCAGGAGCTGCCATCAGCCAAACAACCAGGAAGATAAACTGAAAATAAGAATAACTTCTTTTCACTGGGGCTTCTCATTTTCCACAAACTCCTCTCTGCATCCATATTGCAACTTCATCTCTGACTTCCTTCTGTAAGGAAGTCTGTTGTCACAATTCAAACGAACAAAGTTTACAGTAAATCTTTACAAAAAGACAGCTGAAGCCTTGGGAGCAAGTCGCTCTGAAAACCTGGAGAGGACAAAACTTCACAGTGCACAGAGACCAAATCAAATAAATTACATATTTGTGCCAGTACCTTTTGGAAACATATTGGACTTCACACACACACACACACACACACACACACACACACAAATTAGAAAATTCTGAATGTGTCACACTTTCCTCATTAAGCCTGACATACGAACATGTGTGCGCATACATGCATGTGTGTATGTAATGTGTGCGGGCAGGGGGGAGAGAAAGAGAAAGAGAGAGGAGAGAGACAGAAAGACAGAGAGAGAGACAGAACTGTAGCAAAACCCATAGAAAGAACCCAAAGGAGATGAAAAAAGTTTTTTTCCATTCTTTGTACTGTTCAAGTACTTAGGAATTACTATATCAGGATATACCCCATTCAGGCAAAAAAAGTTTCATGTTAGAACTTCGGGGAAAATCTTTTGGAATAGGATTCTATATGAGTCTGGTTGAATTAGAGGTGGTCAAATAAGGAGCATAAATTAAACACCAGTTGAATTTAGGAACATTGGCTAAACAAGGTGCAGACAAATAAGGTGTACAGCAAGAATTTATTAAATATCCATTCTTTGTCCATTCAACTGTCATAAATATTTGTTGAGCACCTACAACATTCTAAATTCAACCTCTGCTTTCAGTGAGTTCACAGATAACCTTATCCAGGTGACCAAAGGTGACACTTCTGGGAGTCAGGCAGCAAGGATCAGAAATTCAGGCTAAAGAGAACAAAGAGAAAAATCAGATACCTGGGCAGAGGAACAAAGCCAAGAGAACCTGGGCCCTCAGACCAGTTGATCTGCCTTGATTAGCAGAGAGATGCTCAATCTCAATTCAGGAAGGCTCCTGAATCGCAGATGGGAAACTAAAGTTGACCCAAATCCTATACAGTCTTCTCTCCTCCCGTGTCAGTCCCCATATCCCCTATTATGACCCCCACCCTCACTTCCATCTTTGTACATTTCTGCTCAAACCCTGTATTTTAGTACAAAAAGACTGTTAAACGCATTCTTTCTGACCATCTCCTGCCTCTTCTCTGCTCTCACTCTTCACCCAGATGATGGAACCAACTTCAGATCTGCACATACAACACGCTCTTTCATACTTACATGCTTCTACCCAAGCCTCCATGTGACAAGTTCTCACACATGCTAGGCATTGTGCCAAGTGCTCAATGTGAATTGCTCATGTAATCCCCATGAAGAGGCTACGATGGTTATTATTCTCTCCCAAGGAAAGCCGACAAGGAAACCGAGACTTAAAGAGTTAACTTACACAATAATTCACAGCCATGAGTTGAGATGAGGTCTGAAGCCTTGAAACCTGCCTCCAAAGTCAATTTCATCATGAGTCAGACCATTTTACACTAACACCTATCCCAAACAAACTTCCTCACTCCATCATTTGACTTCGATGCTGTTTTCTATATCCCCTAAATAACCTGTCATTTCTCTGTCACAGCACTTATCACACTCACCTTCATAGATCCATTTACTTGATTGTCTTTTCTCCAGTATCTAGAATAAGCCCACGAGCCCCTTACACTTGCAGAATTTAGCCCAATGCCTGGTATTTGAAAGGTAAACAATGAAAGTTGTTGACACTCAGGAATAAATAAATGTCATGAGGTTATGAAATCATGAGAATTGGAAGGATTAAAATATAAATTCATCTAATTTCCAAGCCATTCTTCTTCCAGTGTACCATACTGGCTCCCAGCTAATTGTGGATAAAAGTGGAAACAAAATTGTCCATTCTGTCATCCTTGAATTAAGAGAGTGGGAGAACCAGAGTTAAAATCTACTGTTTCTTATATCTGGCACACAACAGGAGCTCAATAAAAGTTTGTTGAATAAATAAGCCTGGTCCTGGTGTATAGGTAGCTGCTGACTCCTCACATAGGTTGACAGTGAATGTGTTACTCAGATTGTGATCTGTAGACCAGTAGGATTGGCAACAGCAAGGAGCTTGTCAGAAATACAGAATCCCAGGGCCTGCCCCAGATCTGCTAAATCATAATTTGCACATTATCAAGACCCCCAGGTGACTAGTATACACGGTAAATTTGAGAAGCACTGCTCTAGAATGTATGCTGTGTATGGAGATGCGGTTCCCACCCAAGGGACTTGCAATTTAAGTTAGAGAGAAAAATTCTCCCAGTCATAAAATACAGTAGATTAGCACCATAAGAACAATATTAATGTGAAGGAAGAACAGCATTGATGTAAACTGAAAATTATAGAGAAGAAAATAATGCAATATTTCAAGGAGCTCTTCTTAGGCAGAGGACACAGAGCTCTCAATACAGGTGCTGACTGCAAAAGTTTGGTAGTGAGCCTCCTGCCCAGCACACCTGCCTTTAAATCATAATGAAGACAGATCTCAGAAAACCCATGTGGTTGGCTTCATATTGCAACTCAAGAAGAAGACTTGTATAATGGACAAGGAAGCAGGATCTGGAGGTAAACAGTCTGGGTTCAAAACCCAGCTCAACCATTGACCAGCTCAACAATCTTGACATTGGGCACACTGGTTAAACCTCAGGACAATATGGGTACCTAACTCATAGAGTTGTGATGAGCATGGGATGAAACGATCCCTGAAAAGCACTTAGCAGAATGTCTGACACAAATAAGCACCCAATAAAAATAATACGTAATTACATAAACAAGATAATTCTTGAAATACATAGGCAACTGGTTTGCTTTGGCATGGCTCCCCTGCCCTGATAGGCTTGATGGGTAGCCTGGGTTGTCCCATCCCTTTTTCCAGCTCCCCATCCCCAAATGTGGTCGCTTGGCTCCTAATCAGGGCCCATGAGCTAGGGTGCAGTTGAACCCCTTAACCTTATACGAAAATGTTGCATACAGAAGTATTTGTGCATATTTCTTCAAAAAAGTTCATAGATTTTACTAGATTTTCAAAGGCATTGATGGCCTCAAAAAGTCATTAATCACTATTCTAAATGAGGTGGGATAGCATGTCAAAAGCAGGTAATAACAGCAGACTTGAATTTGGTCCTGACTTCATGAGTTGAGTGACTTTTCTAAGGTATCGTCTCATCTTTAACGTGGGGATAATAACACCACCTTATTAATATCGTTTCCTGTGAGGGATTGTGTAACTGTCAAGTGAGATGCTGTATGAAATGGTACCCTAGCTGTAAAAGGCTTCCAGGTGTTAGGGACAGCTGTTATTATTAGTGATTTCTCAAACATCTTCTCCCACTCACTCCAAGGAACTCAGGAAACATCCCCCTTTGAGAGCCACAAGTCAGGTAAGCTGGTTAGGAGGCTTCAGTGCCCACAGCTTGTGCCCCTGCGATGTTTATAAGGATGGAGATGGCTGAATGAAGCAAGATGGAAACAGCAGCTGGGATGAGTGGTTACAATGAAATGTTGCTTAAGCAGGAAGAGGGGATGGTGGCTGCGTCTGGCTTGGCTGCCATGGGTTGCTATACTTTGATCTCTGGACAGATGTCTCAGGCAGACATGCCCAGATGTGTCTTCCAGCCAGCGCTGTTTTCTCTTCAGCAACACATCTCCAGGCAGCCTTGCTGTGACATTTCCATTTATCAACAACAAAAGTGAGTGGAATACAGAATGAAGAAGTCAAAAGATTCTGCTTCTTTAATTAAAAGAGGTCAAAACAAAGCAGTATAGAGAAAGGGAAGGAAAACAAGCTACATGAGTAGATGGGGACATAAGCCTGGCTTTGAACCTAGACATTTCCACAGTAATCAAGTGGATTGTCAGGAAGCCATGAATGTATAGCTGAGGTGCAAGTGAAAATGAGACTGTGAGGGGTGTGATAACAGTCCTACATCAACAAAAATTTCATCTCATAGGACTCTTGTACAGGACGCCGACAGTGGGCTAGCTCTGTGCTGAGCACAAAGACGGCTTCAGAGTTTTTAAAGATGTGTTACAGTCTTCGTCGTGTTCTTGAACAATTCATTCCAATCAACCAGTCTTTCCCAGCTAGCATTCCTTTTGAATTTCAGAAAGGAAAAGGCAGGATCTCTGTCTTCCCCTTATTGATTTCAAATCAGAAATAAGGATATTAAATCAGTTAATGAAGAAATGACATAGGAGAGCCATGTTTTTTAAAATGTCATATCCTTGATAATATGGAAAAATAGGATGATGTTTGGAGTTTCCTGTCTCTAGGATTGAATCATGTTTGGGTCAGCCCATGACCATATATAACTGATGTCCATGGCCTGGCATTTGTTTGCATTTCTTCTCTCTGAGCTTTACTGCTTGAACAGTGCTAGTAATGAGAGGAAATGTCTTTGTCTCTCATAACTGTCAGAGATGACACAGAGAAGCAAAAGGAATGTGGGCGGTGCTGTTTTGTTTCTAATTAATGAGGGTTTTCAAGCATTTGTGTAAAAAAAGAAGTTGACATTCAAAGGGTCGGAATCTATTGCCCTTTTCAATGTTTTCCTTTAAGGAAAAAGAAGACAAATTTTTATGTAAAGAAAATACTGTGTGTGCAATTCAATGGAAATGATAGGGACAGCCAGAAATGAAATACAAAAAAAAAAAAAAAAAAAATCATCCAGGTACCATAAAGCAATGCATAGCTGAAGGTACCTTATTACTTTGTATCATACCTTCTCATTCTGAATAACTACTGTTATGTAATATGAATCATTGATGTTTAATAATAGAAATAACCACAGTCAGATGCCAAATCAAGGAGAAAAGATCTGCACTTTGAAAAAAAGAACTCTCTTAATATACATGCCACATAAACGTTCAGAGTTTGAGCTCTGAAAGGAATCCTGCAGTGGGGAGCTATTGAGAAAAGCAGTTCTGAGCTAAAGAAATGGGGGGGGAGGGGGCGGGTGGCAAATCTAGTTACAATGCTGGCTCTTTCCCAGTTGAAGTAAGTGACACTATGAAAGTATCTAGGCCTAGCTCTGTGTGTGTGTATACCACCACACACAGACACCCTTTCTGGTTGCCTAGTAGCAGCTGGCAGAATTCAGCGGGCAGTGTGTCCCTCCATCAAATATACCTACTGAAGTGTCTAATGAGAAGAGAGCTCTGTGTTACTCATCTTAAGGGAATAAAAAAACAAACAGGGCTTCCCTGGTGGCGCAGTGGTTAAGAATCTGCCTGCCAATGCAGGGGACACGGGTTCGATCCCTGGTCCGGGAAGATCCCACATGCCATGGAGCAACTAAGCCCATGAGCCACAACTACTGAGCCTGCGCTCTAGAGCCCATGAGCCACAACTACTGAAGCCCGTGTGCCTAGAGCCCATGCTCTGCAACAAGAGAAGCCACCACAATGAGAAGCCCGTGCACTGCAATGAATAGTAGCCCCCGCTCGCTGCAACTAGAGAAAGCCCACACGCAGCAACGAAGACCCAACGCAGCCAAAAATAAATTTAATTTAATTTAATTTAATTTAATTTTTTTTTAAATTTAAAAAAACACAAAAAACTAGACTTTATATCTCAAAGACAAAAAGCAAAACATAAGAATATCTCTACAAGGTAACATAGCAACAAATAGAAGGTATTCATATTGCAAAGCGCAAAGTCAAGAAGTAAAGGGATGCCCAATACAGTGTTTAATAATTACCATAAAAAGAAAAGAATATACTTGTGATGCAGATGTGGGTTCAATCATTTATGTCTTCCTGAAAGAGGAGAGTTTTTAACAGACAAGGAGTCATGGAGATCTATGAGAATTCACAGGTGAATGGAACATTCTGTTACCATACCCAGAATTTAACTAGCCACAAGTAACAAAAAATTGTGATGGACAGCAATTCAAAGCAATGGGGATTTCTTTGTTTCACATAATAAAAAACCTAGAGATAGGCAGCTGCTGGTATTAATTCTGCAGTCTCAAAAGATAAGAGCTAGAATTTCTGTGATTTGAGGGATCCTCCCTCTTGATCACAAGATAGCTGCTGCAGGTCCAGTCATTGTAACTTCATTCAAGGCAACAACAAAGCAAAGAAAGGATAAAAGGATGACAGAGGATGGGAGGGGAGGAAAGGAGGAATGACTAGTACTCATGGTATATGTAGTATATGCCACTTTTACAAGGAAAAGTAAAAGTTTTCCCCAAGCCCCCAACCCCCCTGCAGACTTCTACTTGTATCTTATTAGCTAGAAGTGTTTCTCAGGACAACACAGGGATTCTGACAATGTGAGCCTTGAGTTTTTCCAGTCTCCAGAATGTTTGGCAGAAAGAGCTGGGGAATGTCTAATGATCTACCAAAACTTGGTGCCTGCCACAATTGGACAGACAAATAAGAGAACATATACAGGTTATGGAGAGATTCACTTTCAGGACTGAAACTCTCTAGATAGTATTTTGAAAGATTTTACAAAGCACCCAAAGCAAGCGTAAAAGTAAATTGTGGGTAGAAATAATATCTAGAATATCTTGCTTACAAAAACATTCACACCCTTATTATACACCTTCACACTTTTATGCACTGGAAAATTTCTATCCATGACAGAAGATCAGCCATCTCTGAAACAGGATATGGCAGTAATTGACCATGCTGCACACAGGAATTCTATGACACAGGTTAAACAAGAAAAGAGAAGCCACTTTCACCAGAGCAAAGCTACAAAAACGGGTTGTTAGAATAGAATATATCTACTTAAAGCATCTCCCACTGAAGTTCCACATTTCACCTCTCTTCTCTGGTCTGTTATCAAACAAGTGACCTCTGTTTTTTGTAGCACCTAGGCACTTTGTCTTGTTTGGGGATGTTTTATTTAATTGCAGACACATCCTGCTGGGTACCCTTGTCCTGTTACCTGAAATGAGGAGGAACTGTAGGGGGTTTTGCTCTCTGCTTACTCCCTGTCAATGAAGTCTTTATGCATTGGGGCTTTTGAGGCTCTCCACAACTCCATGATTTGAAGTATTACTATCCCTATTTGAAAGTTGAGCAGCCTGAAGCTTAGAGAAGTAAAGTTAGATGACTGAGAAGGAACATCATAGAGCAGCAGCCTGGTGCCAAACCAAGACCATCAGACCACAGAGCCTGCTGTGGTGCCTCCTGAGCACGCTCTGATTCTGGAAGTCTAAGAGACTAGCCAAGAACTAGCAAACTAGCAAAATTTCTGCATTATGTTAGATGTTGAGTAAGTGAATGAAACCAATTCTACTCTGGCCTCAAAAGAGAGAGTAAAAACAAATGAAATATTTTCCAACTTTGAGAGCACCAGGTCAGTTTGATTCAAGCCACTGTGGTCATCTGAAAGCCATTCTATGGTTCAGAGAAAGTAGCCATGGCATGCTGGGCATGCCAGTAGTTAGGCATGCTGGGAGGTCCCCGACTATTTGCAGGACATGAGGTAACAGAATCCTGTGGAAAGAGTGAGAACCAAACAGTTCTGAATGTAGCTCCTCATTCTAAGTATCACTAGCCATTGTCCTCAGTTAATAGCTGAGTTCTCTGGGCCTGCTTTTCCTCTTGCGTACAATAGGGTTCATAATGTCTACCCAGTTGAAGTAATGTATGCAAAGCACCTTGCATAGTGCCTGACACAGACAGCTGGTGCTCTAGAAGGAGAGCAAACATGGGTGCTTGAGCCCTCTGTTAGCACCATGGTCTCCATGTGATGATACTCCACAGGCCAGAGACCTTTCAAGGTATGACCCCAAAGTGGATGAGGGAAACAGAGTCAGCAGGACAGTTCTCCATGCCCCTGCCAGCCCAGGACAGGGCAATCTAGGGCTCAGTGCTACCTAAAAAGCACATTAATATAGTATTGGGAGAGTTTGAGCACACAGGAATGTGATAGAGAGAAGATGTCAGAGATTAGGACTACTGAGAGATTGGAAGATGAAAGGGAGACCCAAGAGAACATAAGGCTTGCTAGCTGCATTGACCTTTTCCAAGTTACCTCGGTTTGGTTTCCTCATCTGTAAAATGGGGCTAATTGATAATAATATCTTCCTCATAGGGATGTTGTGAGCTTAAAATGAAGAAGCACTTAGAACAGTATGCAAGGGCTTCCCTGGTGGTACAGTGGTTAAGAATCAGCCTGCCAATGCAAGGGACATGGGTTCGAGCCCTGGTCTAGGAAGATCCCACATGCCACAGAGCAACTAAGCCCATGCACCACAACTACTGAGCTTACGCTCTAGAGCCCACGAGCCACAATTACTGAGCCCGTGCGCCCCAACTACTGAAGCCTGTGTGCCTAGAACCCATGCTCTGCAACAAGAGAAGCCACCACAGTGAGAAGCCCACGCACCGCAATGAGGAGTAGCCCCAACTCGCCGCAACTAGAGAAAGCCCGTGAGCGGCAACAAAGACCCAACACAGCCATAAATAAATAAATAAATAAATTTTAAAAAATTAAAAAACAAAACAAAACAGCAGTATGCAAAAAAAGAAAAAAGATCTTCTACCAGGAAGATCACATGCTCCACAATTAAAGAAGGTGAGGTTTTAAAGCCTTAGAATTTCATAAAATTATGTTACTCCCAACAGCAGAGTGGAGTGGAGTGGAATTGTTAGTGTGAACTAGGAAATGGGTGAGCAAGCAGTGAAAGCCTGGCAGTGGAAAGCCAGAGATGAGCCAGAGTTAGAATGGATACAAGGGTCAAGCCAAGTTTTGGAGGGGGTTGTTTTGGAACAGGGTTTTTAACCTTGTCACTATTGCTATTTGGGGCTAGATAATTCTTTGTTGTGGGGTTGTTCTGTGCATTGCAGAATGTTTGGTAACATCTCTGTTCTCTACTCACTGGATGCCTGTAGCCCCTCCCACCCCCAAGTCTTGACAATCAAAATTGTCTCCACACTTTGCCATCTGCCTTCGAGGGCAGGGAAGGGAGAGAGGAAGGGGCTACAAAATCACTCAATTGAAAACCACCGCTTTCTAACGCAGAGACCACGGTATGTGTTAAACCACAAGGAAAGAAATATATAGTTTCCATTTCCTGTCAAGCTTTTCTGTTTCATATCAATACAGAGGAAAAATGCCAAAATTTCAAATGGTAACAGGAAAAGGAAAACTAGGAATGACTGTCAACTTGAAAGGATGGGAATCAGCAGGTTCTTTATTGCTGTTTTTCTATGCAATAGTGCAAGACAACTGGGGGAAAGTATTGAACTATAATTTTATTTAATTTCAGGATATGACCAAATTAAGAATAAATAATCTCTATTTACAAAATAGAAAAATTTGTATTAGCTTGAAAACAAATTTCCAGTCAAGAGTTTTGAAAGAACTCAATTGGCTTACAGTACCCTTACTGTTTGGACAGAAAGAAGCAATGAATATGACAAGAAGTCCTGATAGCTTTAGTTTGTCTTTTGTTTTTTTCAGATATGATGCACTTAGAGTCTTTCAATTGCTCTTACCTCCCAGCTTTCTTTCAATATGAAAGCTTTAGCATTCAGTCATGAAATACTGCATCCCAGTTGTTCCTTTTTTTTTTTTTTGATGTTGGAGGTAGGAGTTTATTAATTAATTAATTTATTTTTGCTGTGTTGCGTCTTCGTTTCTGAGCGAGGGCTTTCTCTAGCTGTGGCAAGTGGGGGCCACTCTTTATCGCGGTGCACGGGCCTCTCACTATCGCGGCCTCTCTTGTTGCGGAGCACAGGCTCCAGACGCGCAGGCTCAGTAGTTGTGGCGCACGGGCTTAGTCGCTCCGCGGCATGTGGGATCCTCCCAGACCAGGGCTCAAACCTGTGTCCCCTGCATTAGCAGGCAGATTCCCAACCACTGCACCACCAGGGAAGCTCAGTTGTTCCTATTTTTAAAGAGATTCCGTAGAGTTGATATTTGTATAGTTTAATGTTTTAGGCAGAAGTTCAAAAAATAAATAATTCAACCCCATATCTTTACTTAGTCACATATTAAAGAAATATAATTTATAACAAACATCTGCTTTCCAGTAATAGAGTAACAGACGGCAAAGAAAATTGGGTGTGAGAAATGACATACACTCATGCATTTATGTAATTAAACCTTAAAAGAATAGCTGAGTGATATTTTTCTTCTAATGCCAATCCAAGAATTAATAACACTCAAGTTAGCGTCAGGTCTTATAAAAGTACCATCTTAAACATAATGACCTGGTCCAATGGTAACACCTGTTAGTTCTCTTCCTAGACAGCTCTCTGACGTACATGCTGAGGTGACACTACAGGGAAACAAAACAACTGGTCAGCTCAGAAGGGGGGAAATCAATACAATTGATTATTTGGCATTGTGAACACACCTCTCTAAAAAAGGTGATCACATTTAATTTTCACTTTCCAATTGTTTGCTTTAAATTGCTTTGATAAAAATTTACAGGAAATTACTATAGCGATTGCTCTGTGTTATCTTTATACCAAAATGTATGATGTTTATATTTTCCTCTGCCTCTTATCAAGAAGAAATAATGGATATTTGAAAAAGTATTTGCTGGATTATCTGAAAAAGTCACCAAAGATAAGGACTTTAATTTTAAAAATAGCCATTAGGTTAAAACCAATAAACTCTGGTGTAGAGCATGTTGCAAATGAGGTCAAACTCTTGAGTTAATTCTGAAATAAGCTGTTTATTTTGGTTTTGTTCCATGACTATAGATTGTAGCTTCCAACCAGGCCAGCCAAATCAAAACCACAGATGTTAATCCAAGACTACTCTGTAGTATAAACGAATCAATTCAAACCCGTGACCGTTACTGGAAAAACAACTCAAAATATACAGACCCACCCTAAAACATGACTCAGTAATGGGGAAAAAATCAACCAGTAGGCCTGGTTCTTATGGTTGATCAATAATGCTACCTTCATTTAGGGGGAAGAAAACCAATATATTTTCCATTTTGAATTGCAATAAACAAAGGGAAGTTCTACAATTAGCTCAAACTCAACCAAAGATTACTAGTTACAAAGTATCTGTGCCTCTCTATGAATCAGCAAGGTCAATCTGCAGACATGGCCTATAGATTCGCAGTTAAGTTACAGCCGGCCTCAGTCACTCTTTTAAAACTGTTATTAAACAGGATTTGAAATGCCATTTGTTGAGAGATGGCTTAGATTATAGGGTTCCAAATGGAAAGAAAGTTATAATAGAGTAGGAAGGTAGAGCATCCATATTCTACAGAATGAAGTTCCAAATGACCAAAAAAACCTTTACTGAAAACAGTGGAGATCAAAATTCCATTCTGTACCATAAACACTAAACCCAGAAATCTCACCCAAACACTTGAGTCTTAAAGCAAGCTGACAATACATAATGTTTTGAATGCTGAAAAAGGATGATGATAAAAACAGAAAAGAAGTTTTTAGTGTCGATTAGAAAACATCTCGGAAATGACTTCATCTGTTGTTGATAATTAATTTTGAAAAAAAAAAAAAGACAACCATATTATCTCACCTTCGAGTTCTTGCAAGTTGTTCATTCGTCACATTACTTTTATGAAAACAAGATTAAATAACAAAAGCATATTCTGGTATTAGGGATTCCTTTATAAAAGCAATCTTAGCATCCAAACAGTTTCAACCCACTTTCTCAACTTACTACATTTACATCTTTAATGTTCACCATAACTGTTGCTTAAAATATTAAACTCAAGGCAGTATAAGAGTCTGAAAAGTCAATTTGTGTTTCATATACCTTGTTTATGAAAGCATAAAATTAGAAAATACGTTTTCAAAAACATATTCAAAATGTATGATTGAAGCAAAGAAATAGAAGTTGGGATGATAGATAGGTAATCAGATGGCTTATGTTCAGCCATGCCAGAAAATTGAGCTGTGACCAAATATTTATTGTTCTGTTACAGAGCTCTTTTTAGTCAAGCTGTCTAAATTTGCTCTCCATCAGTGGTTCTGCACTTCTGTGTATATGTAGGAGGGGAGAGGATGAAGGGGCAGGGTAGGGGACTAATGGGGAGGACATGTCAAATGCCCAACTGCATAGTTCCTCTCAAATAGATCTGACTCTGTAAGTCTGAGGAGATCTTGTGTAGACCTGTATTATAAGTAACCCAGACGACTCTGATGTAAGTGGTCCATGAATAATACTTACATTAAGAAATATTGCAGCCTTCTGCTTAACACTTGAGAAGCCTTGCTTACATCCTTAATACTCTCTACCAAACACTCTCAGGAAGGCACATTCCTCATAAAAGGTTCCTCCCTACTTCTTACCATTTCCTTGGGGTGTCTTTCCAGTCTCTGCCTCCCAAATCTCCTTGAATCTCTCCCTGCATCATTTCCTTCCACTTGAAACTTGATAATTTGGACTGTCCTTTACTTCCTGAAACTGCGCTTGCCTGATGTGAAGAGTCTAGTTCCCCTGTAAATGCAATTTTCTGCAAGGTACAGACAGTTCTGTTCTTCTTTCAGCGTAGCTGCTATCACAAGTTTATGACATTCTTATTTTGAAAAAGGCAGAGTGGTGTAAGACAAACAACTGGGAAGCTGGAGTCCAGAAACTTAGGTTTGCATTTTGATGCATTTTGATGCTGCTAATTCTGACTTAGGATGTTGGGGAAGTCACTTTATGATCTGAGCTCCAGTCTCCTCACCTGTAAAATAAATCAAATAATGCCTAACTCTTAGGATATAAGTTAGGGTTAAATGAGATACTGTCTGGAAAAAGTCCTTTGAAAACGGTAATTTCCTATAAATTTGGGAAATTTTTGCAAAGCAAGAGAAAGACCTGCCTATGATCATTTTGAAATCCTTGTCTCATGTGGAACAAAATATGGAACTTCTAGCTACTTTGTCATGAAGGGTAAAAAGCATAATCCCTTGATAATAATTCAGTTCTTTAGACATCAATAATGCTACCTCTTTAGTGATCCAGAAACCAACTGTTCTAGATATTTTCCATTTTTCACTTCCTTCCTTTCTTCCTCTGTCCTGCTTTGATGCTCAGGAGTTGGTTCCTGCAGACCACATCTCCTGGAATCTCTTGCTAGCTGCCTTCTGGGTGGTGTTGGCCAACAGAAGGACCAACAGGAGATGGTTGGCAGGATAGAAGCTGGGCTGTTTCTTCCCTAGTCGTTCCGTTTTCATACCATATCTGTGGTGGCAACTGTATCCACTCACTATGACAGCAGCCCTCTCCCTCCACAATTCCAATGCTCACTGGGTTCCAGTTACATATTTCCTCCCCTCAGTCCCTCAGCCCGGGGTGTGAAATGGGTTCCTGCTTTCAGCCCCTGAGTGGAGCACCTGTTCATCCTTCATTCATTCTCATTTGATCCCAACCACCACACCCCTAAAAGTATGCCTTTTATTAAAGTCTTCTCATTTGAACCATCGGGAATGAATTCTGTTTCTTGCAGGGACCCTGACTGATACAGCAGTATAGTAGTAAACCAACTACATGCATGGAATTTTTGAAGGACATGGATTTAAGTTCATTTTTATGATTAGGGTTTTTTGTTATTGTAGAGTATCTTCCATCCTCCTGTTCTTAGTCATAAACAGACATTACTATTAATATTGAATCATTTGCCTGGGCCAACATGGTGAAAAAGATTATTGCCCTAAAGCTAAATAGAAACAAATTCTCTCTCCTGAAGAATCTCTCTGAAGTTTCTATTACCATGGTGGTACTTTGGCTTTGGAATGTTTTTCTTTTCTTTCTTTGTTTTGTTTGAATGACAAAGAAATGGAAGTTTTCTATGGAGTGGTGGTATTTTTTCCTGTTACTAAGGTGGGGTGAGAAATGATCTCTTCTTTTTAAATAAATGTTTATAAGTTTTTATGTGCATTAAACTCCCTCAATATTTTTACGGAGAAAAAAAAATTAATGAAGAAGTTATTAACATTGGAAAATAAGCTATCTCAATTACACAGTAACTTTTTCTCAAAGGTTTTCTTAATATTTATATATTAACATCATAATGACTCAATACAATTTATACAATTTGCAGCCATTATTGTGAAAAAAGATCCCTTAAAATAATACCTCCACCTTATAGACAGATTTGACATGCCATAGTGACTCACGGAGAGCCAAATGCAGGATTACATGATAAGCCAGAAGCTGTGTCATGGTCTACCAGGCCAGGTAAGTAATATACATTTCGTAAAGGAGCCAAGTAAATAGTTACAGAAACAGGAAAGTCTCTGTAGAGTAAATTGTGCTCAGGCAATTTTTAAAATATGGATTATGGAAGATTCTCTTCTCTCCTTTTCTCTAGGCTTACCTTTTTAATAAGAACAAAAGTAAAACAAATGTGTGTGCACAAAGACACAGAATACATTCTAATAACTTCAGGGACTCTGATTTAATCTACTGAAGATATAGTTCAGAGTAGAGAAATGACATCTTGAGACCCCTTCATTCTATCTGGGTGTTACAGCTGAGATGGGCCTGTGTGAACCAAGCTAAGAACAATATGTGCTGTTCTGATGCCTGAATATTATAGGTGCAGGAATAACTAGCTTGCAGAGCTTCAAAGAGCAGAGACGATTTCAACCTTAATAACCTCTGTGGCATTTTTCAATTTTCCAGGCTGCCAGTCAAATGAATGCATGTCTGGGGTCGGAGAGGAGACAAGAAAGGGAAGAGATTAACCTCTGAGATCCATGATATAAACTCCATTGGCTAAAACTGGTCATGTGTTAGAAACCAAACACGGATAGCGATAACCCTCTCTATACACTGAGCTCAGATGTTAGAACAAAGGTTCTAGGAGGGAAATTGGGATCTTCAGGGTTGCCTGGCTGAAATAATCATGGAATGTTAATCATTCTTATTTTCTTCTTCCCATAGATCGAAAGCAACCCCGCAGTCTCCTCCTGATCTTCAAGCTAATTAGTTCAAGAGATGGTTCTTAAAAAACCGTTGAGCGTCTTTTCAAATGAGAAAGGCTTGCAGAAAACTCAGACCTGCCCCTGCCCAAACTCCTCTATCTCACCAAAGTGAGCAAACAAAACTCTTGGTCTGGCACCTTCCTCATACACAACCCTTCCTCAGCCTTGCTTTATCCGTCGGGAAATTAGAAACTCCCCCAAGAGGTGAAGATCTCCTAATTATGGATGCTCTAAGAAAGCTAAGATTGCTACTATTGCCAAAGAAATACAAATTATACGCAGAATGAACTTGCTCAAAAGAAGAAGCCATTGTGCAGATGTCTCACCACACCTTGACTTGTTTCTTACATTTTCTGGTATCAAACACTTTCAAGTTTTCTTTCAAAGTGTATCTTGAGGCTCTGCTTTTACATTCAGTGCTCCTCCCAGAACTTCTGTGCAAGCACTGGGCATTTTAAAAATAAGACGAGGAATCACCCACTTCTGGAATAAGGGTCCATGAAACTAGGGAAAAACCATGAGGAATAGTCTGTTGATTCTGTCAGAAATCACCAGTCCCAGCCCTTGAGTTTGGGATAGTGTCACCATGATACTGCCAAGGGGCTGCTGACTCCAGGGCTGACTTCACCTGAGCTGATCCTTTTTCATTAATTCATCTATTTATCTATTCATTTATTCAACTGTGAAATATGTAATTTGTAGATATGATGTACAGAATTCTGTGACAGACACTAAAGAGAAATAAAAGCAGTCCAAAACATATATATCTTGCTAAGGAGAGTCTGCCCCACATTAATCTACCTGTTTTTTTGTTTTTGTTTTGTTTTGTTTGGCCAGGCCTCACAGCATGAAGGATCTTAATTCCTAGACCAGGGATTAGAACCCATGCCCCCTGCAGTGGAAGCATGGAGTCTTAACCACTGGACCACCAGGGAAGTCCCGATGTAGCTTAGCTCTTGTCTGAATAACTATAAGAGTGTCACACCTAGCCTCCCTTACCCACCCAAGCACACTTCTAATCCATTCTCCACACTGTCCCCAGGCCAGTAATATTTTCAAATGTAGCTCTGCTGTGTCTTACCCTCACTGCAAGATAAAGACTGCACAAGGTCCCTAGAAATCTTCAGCCTTATCTTGCACCATTGTTCCTTTACATATGAGCTTCTTCCATTCTGGCTTTCTTTTTTAAATAAACTTTTAATTTGGAATAATCATTGATTTGCAGAAAAGTTGCATAGGTAGTAGAGAGTTTCCATACACAACTCACTCAATTTCAGTTTCCCCTAATGTTACCATCTTATGTAACTATGATATGTTTGTCAAAACTTAGAAACTAACATTAGTACATTACTATCAACTAAACTCCATACGTTATTTAGATTTCACCAGTTTTTCCATTAATGTTCTTTTTCTATTCCTGGGTCTAATCACCCTTCCCTTCTCTTAAATGCTTATCCCATCATACAGCCATTATGCATGTCATTGTATCACTTAAAATATTCTCTTACCCTCACTCTTCCCCCCAGCTCTCTTTGCTATGTGGTTTCTACTCATTGTTCAGATCTTAGCTCAAAAGTCACTTCTTCAGAGGACTCTCTCTAAAGCCTGAGTCTAGGGCTGGTTTCTGTGTAATGTGCCTTTATACAACTACGTGCCCTTCCTTTGTAGCACTTTTCTCTTTGATGTGATTATTTAATCTTGTCCCTATCTGCCACTAGGCTCTAAAGACCATGAAAGCAGAAAGCCTGTCTGTTTTTCCTAATCATTGTATTCCCCAAGTCTTAGCATGGTGTGTGGCATATCATATGGACTCAAAGAATGTACTGAATTAATAGATGGATAAAAGAATGAAAGAGAAGAGTTAAGTGATAATAGGAGGAAGCACATTATAGAACATCAAAATGAGTGACCCAGACAATACAGATGATCACAGAGCTTCAAAAGAGGGAAAGATCAAAGTGAGAGGCAGAATTACAAGAAAACTTCATGACAATAGAGAGTGGGACTTTACCTGGACCTTTTATTCATGCAATTAACAATTACTGAGTATTTACTAAGTGCCAAGCCCTCAAAGTGTTTTGTTCATTTTAAGCAAGGAAATGGTGTGATCAGTGTGACATGTTGTAAAAAACAATGGAGCAATATGGAGGATTGACTGAATAAGAAAGAACCCAGAAAGTTTTAAAAAACAGTTAAGATAGTAATTCAGCTAAGAATTACTGAGATCTCAGACTAAGGCAAATGTGATGAAGAAAAGGAAATACTGAGGAGGTCAATTCAACAAGCACTTGGAGATAACAAATATTAGAAAAAGAAATTCCCAGCAGGTTAAATAGCAACAAGAATGAGTTACAAGTTAAAAATTAACATGGATATTTGGAATACAGTGAGAGTACTTCCAGGTTGAAGTAAAGGGCTCATGATGGAAGCTATGGAAGAGAGACTTGGATAGATAAATTCTGCTTTTGAAAAGTCAAGGAGATTGGACTTTATTCTATTAGTAATGAGTCATTAAGCAATAATGACATGATGAAAGTGAGATATAGGATGAAGAGAATTTAGACAAAGGAAGGCTCATTGAGAAGCTGCTGAAGAAATCTAAGCATTTGCTTTAGAGTGTTAGCGTTAGAAATAAAGAGGAAGTGGCATCCCTATAGCATTTTTTAAAAGAAGATTGATTTACAAGTACCTAAATCAGCATCCAGTGTATTGATAGTATCTAGGGCAGAGTATTTTATCTTCGTTTTATTTGACTTACTCTTCTTTATGGAGAAAACATCCTGGAAGACTAGTAGGTTTTGAATACCCATCAATATTCATTGAAAACCCTTTATATGACAAGAACATGGAGGATACAAAAAAAAAGTACATATGTGGTCTTCCTTTGAAGTATCTTTTTTACTCTTAGCTTTCAGGAGAAATGAATATATGTGATATACTTCTGTGGTCATGTTCCTCCAAGATGACCCCCATGATCTCCACCTCCTGGCATTCACACTCTGTGTAGTCCCCTCCTGTGTTGTATTGGGCTTGGTCTGTGAGACCAGTGACCTAGAGCAGAAGTGATGGCTTAGCATTTCCCAGAGTACATATAAAAGACTGCATCTTCTGTCTTGGCTTTCTTTCTCTTTCTCAGATCACTCACTCTGGGGGAAGTCAGCTGCTGTGTCATGAAGACATTCAGGTCACCTGTGAAGATGCACGTGTGGTGGGAAGGGAAGCCTCTGGACAACAGCCAGTGAGGAACTGAGGCCTGCCAACAACCACATGAGGGAGCTTGGAACTGGATTCTCAGGCTCCAGTCAAGCCTTGATTCAACTGCAGCTTTTGCCAACAGCGTGACTGCAGCTTGAGAAAGTAAGCCTGAACCACCCAGCTAAGATGCTCCCTGTTTCCTGCCCCTGAGAAACTGTGAGAGACAATAAATGTTTGTTGTTTCAAGCTGCTAAATTTGGGGGTAACTTGTTACACAACAATAGATAACTAAGGCAACTTCATACTACTAAACATTGAAAACTAGCAAGGAAATCATGTTTCCATCTTTGTCCTCGCTGCTAAGAAATGTAAGCTAAATATGATTCTTGATTTTGGTTGCTTTTCTCAGTCTATAGTTATTGATTTATCTTCTTCCCCCCACCGCTTTATTTTTTGTTTCCTATCCTTTGTCTTCTGTCCACTGAATTTGGTTTTATTCTTCGTACTCCTTTATTGTAAAGCTCCTAAAGTCTTTTTGGAAATAGATGCAGGATAAAACAACAAAGTAAAAATAGCAGACATTAAGATAGGGTTCCAGCCGCCATCAGAGAGATCACAATCTCATGGGAGAGAAAAGAGACCAAGTAATGTAGTCTATTACTAGTGTTCAACCACACAGAGATTGCTGTTAGAATTCCAAGGAAAGGGATACCAGAAAAGTTGTATTTTAGGTCAAGTTCCCCAGAAGCAGACCTTGAGATAGGATTTGCATTACAAAAGTGCCCTCAAAATAAACTGTTAAGGAAATGAAGAAAACAGGACAGGGAAAGGGAAAAAGCCAAGCCAGGAAAATTTTGAAAGTCTCATGGAAGATGGTTTCAACCTGATCCTATATGATAAGTCAGGAATATGAGAACGGCTTAGAGAGAGAGTCCTGAGCTTCCGTACTTCTGTACCCATTGGCCAAGGGCCTCTGAAAGACAGGGAAGCTCCCAGGCACACCAGCTCCTGGTGGGACCCCTTGAACTGCAAAGAAGTGTCTGCAATAGCCTGAGGGAAGTCCTCAAAAGACAGCTGCAGTTGTCAGCGGTCAGAAGAAAGAACACGCTGAAACCAAGTGAGAACACAGAAATGGTGAAGAGATCTGAGGTCATCTGCATAGAGCACCAAGGTCTGCTCTATTAGGGAAAATTCCATTCAAGGAGAAGGCTCATCACCTGTAAGGAACCTTATGGGATAGCTAGAATTGGGATAGACACGAAGAAGAAATTATTTTACAGAATCTGAGATGACTAACCAATTATAAAACAGGTAGAACCTCTTGGGAACTCTAGAATGATTCAATATTATAACTTAGACACTTAATTCTATTTCTAATCCCAAGGCGGGATCTTAAGCCCACCTCTTTGGGGGGTTATTAAAACACAATCGTTTGTCTTTAGAAAAGAGCTGGTGAAAGGTTAGAAAAATCTCATGCTTCTTCTAAACCTTAGACATGCTATTTTTCACCCATTCTGTTTCTAAAGTACAAATACAGCATAAAACTCTGAGCTAGATCTTAAATAAGAAGAAAGCCTGGTGGAAGAGGATGAGAATCCTTAAAGTGTTTTAAGACTTCCTCTTCTATTATTATCATTATTCCTGGGCTGCTAAAATTTGGAGACCACTTCAAATACAAGCTATTTAATAATATGTCTCTCTCTCTTTCTCTCTCTCTTTCTTTTTTTTCCAGAATTTATCACTAATAAGTAAAGTGTTGTAATAGCTTTTCCTCCTATATACACTTTATGATATAGTCTAAATTTATCTGGAGTTGAGCATGAAGGCATAAATCACTAAGCCCCTGCTTGCCTGATCAAGAGCCTATCTTCTAGAAAAATCAGGTCTCCAGGGGCTGCTGTTCACAGAAACTCTATTTTCTGGCTCTCCGTCAGGGTTGCAGACACCTCTCCCCAAGGATTCATCAACTGCCAAACAAAGAGGAAGGCAGGTCAATGATACCAAAATCTGCAGCTTCAGGAGCTTCTGAAGTCCCTGACCAGAAAAAAAATAATAATAAAGAGAGAGAGAGAGAGAAAGGAAAAACATTTTCAAAGGAACAAAAACACATGGTCTTAGAATTCATAGGCTATGTTCTGGAAAGGAGACTCTCAGAACCCCATAACAAGCAAGTTTCTGGGACTGTAATGATGGGTTACCAACCAGCCTAGGTAGGTACTGATCATTATTGTTTTATTAGATAGAGTCCAGTTTTGCGTGCTATTCTATCATTTTGACAAAAGGATTTCTTCATGACATCTTTTGTCATGTTATCCTGACTTAAATGTGGATGAACCATACTGAATGATTCACATTTACAGAATGTAGGCTCTGCCTTCTAACTGAATATTTCTCTTTCAATTTGACCGCAGATACCCTTGTACTTTGGCAACACCAATTTATAGCACAAAATGTTAGAATTCCAACCCAAAACAGGAGCCATTGCATTGAGGGTTGTCACTTATATTATAGGTGAGAAAGCTGAGATTCAGAGAAGTCATATAAACCTGCTTAAGGCCAAGCAAAGCTTGTAGTAGAAGACCAGTTACTTGTCCCTCTAGCCAAAGCTCTTCCAGATATACCACAGTTCAACTAAGAAGGTTAGAGATCAATTTAAACTCCAAAGTGGTGCTGTATAAGGACTTAAAGAATCTTTTGAGGGCGAGACATAGTGCAATGAAAGCTGGATAGATGAGACAAAAAACAAACTCTATCACTTCAGCATCGAATGAGAGAAGGCTATCAGGCAAGGCCACTTAGCGGCTGGATAGAGGAAGAATGACAACAAGCTGGGGACAGAGGCAGGGTAAGTATGGCAAGTGGGGTGGGCTGAGCTAGGTTTTTCAAGCTTCCTGTGGATCAGCTAATTTGAATAATTCCGTGGGTTCCCGGGTATAGGGGCTGCCCTTGTTGTCTGGCATCTGGCTCTGGGGCAATTACAGTGGGTGCATATTAGCCCTGGAGTGTGGAAGTTCCATAAGGGAAATGGTTGGGATATGGACTTGACCAGTTCTGAGAAGGGGAACTGACCAGCCTTTAGCCATGGGTGAGCACAGCATCTCCAAAACAATTACAAGTGTTTATGAAAAAATAGAATTAGCCCTGGGCCAAACCACAGATACAGAAGCAGCTATGAAAAAATAAACAGCACCGTTAAGAATCAAAAGACCTGGGTTTGAGTCCCTCTGTCACTCATTTGCTATGTGGCTTTAGGCAAGTTGTTTAACTTCCTCTGTATCCCAGGCTCTTCATCTGTGCATCGAGAATTCATATAATTCACCTTACAGGATTGTGGTGGAGATTAAATATAATAATGTACATCTAACAAATACACATATTTCATATGTTTATATAAAATATAAGGTTGTAAACAAAGGGATTTTCACCCTAATCATAGATACCATTCAAATGTAATGATATTAAAATATTTTTTAACATCTTTATTGGAGTATAGTTTCTTTACAATGTTGTGTTAGTTTCTGCTGTATAACAAAGTGAATCAGCTATATGTATACATATATCCCCATATCCACTCCCTTTTGCATCTCCCTCCCACCCTACATATCCCTTCCCTCTAGATGGTCACACAGCACTGAGCTGATCACCCTGTGCTATGTGGCTGCTTCCCACTAGCTTTCCATTTTACATTTGGTAGTGTATATATGTCCATGCCACTCTCTCACTTTGTCTCAGCTTACCCTTCCCCCTCCCGTGTCCTCAAGTCCATTCTCTACGTCTGCGTCTTTATTCCTGTCCTGCCCCTAGGTTTGTCAGAACTTTTTTTTTCTTTATTTTTATTTATTTATTTGGCGGTATGTGGGCCTCTCCCTGTTGTGGCCTCTCGCATCGTGGAGCACAGGCTCCGGACGCGCAGGCTCAACGGCCATGGCTCACGGGCCCAGCCGCTCCGCGGCATGCGGGATCCTCCCGGACCGGGGCACGAACCCACGTCCCCTGCATCGGCAGGCGGACTCTCAACCACTGCGCCACCAGGGAAGCCCCTTTCTTTATTTTTAGATTCCATATATATGTTAGCATACAGTATTTGTTTTTCTCTTTCTGATTTACTTCACTCTGTATGACAGACTCTAGGTCCATCCACCTCACTACAAATAACTCAATTTCATTTCTTTCTATGGCTGAGTAATATTCCATTGTATATATGTGCCACATCTTCTTTATCCATTCATCTGTCGATGGACACTTAGGTTGCTTCTATGTCCTGGCTATTGTAAATAGTGCTGCAATGAACATTGTGGTACATGACTCTTTCTGAATTATGGTTTTCTCTGGGTATGTGCCCAATAGTGGGATTGCTGGGTCATATGGTAGTTCTATTTTTAGTTTTTTAAGGAAGCTCCACACTGTTCTCCATAGTGGCTGTATCAATTTACATTCCCACCAACAGTGCAAGATGGTTCCCTTTTCTCCACACCCTCTCCAGCATTTATTGTTTGTAGATTTTTTGATGATGGCCATTCTGAGTGGTGTGAGGTGATACCTCATTGTAGTTTTGATTTGCATTTCTCTAATGATTAGTGATGTTGAGGATCCTTATAATGATATCAAAATATTTTAAAGGACCATATTCTTATCACTACATATACCTACAATCCTTCTAATTCTCAGAGAGTGTCTTTTTACTACCAAATAGACAGAAGTATAAATTGTAGATTCTTGATATAATAGATCAAGATAGCTCCTTCCAATGTGTTGTGTTCTATTGCCTCAAAATAATAAACTGACAAGACAATATCATGCATCATATTAGTGGCAGCTTATTCAGTGAAACTCCCAAGGAGAGGAATCTGCAGCTCACAGACAGACGCTAGGTTTCATCCTTTGTTAGCTCATCCTTCTTTGTAAACTCCTGAATTTCACAGAGTAAGAAAAATCTTAACTTATAATGATCAGAAAAAGGCATGATTCATGAAAACACTCCAAGTTCTTGGAAACACAAAACTATAAAATTATCAGGGGTAAAAGCAAGATAAAAATAAATCATTTTGAACTTAGCAGGACTAGTTTGGGGTAAAGATTTATAAGGGGTATCTAGGAATGGGAGTCTGACTATAAAACATTCAGAGTTCTTTTCCAGACTTCAGAAGTTCTCAATGATTCTCAGTTCATTTTTCTCAGGAAGCACAGTTCTTTTGATATCAATAAAAGAGACTCAAATTGACCTCACCGCTGAGTCTTTCTCATTAAAATTTCTTCCCTCATCAGAAATGGGTGGTAGAGCAGACCCCCCAAGGAAGGAAACGGTCTGTCAGTTAAAACCCTTGTTCACATTCTCTCAAGAGCTAAAAAGTGTTTTCCAGGAAGACCTCAAACATTTCCAAGAGATAGAGCTTTTCTTTTGTGTCCTTTCTCCACAGAAACAAGACACTGGTGAATTACTCAACTACATATATTTTCAAAGCATCATAGTGTGTGTACTTTTAAAATGCCTATAAAGCAATAGTCTGCGTAGTGCAGTTCCCAAAGAGTATCACTTCTAATGAAGTCCAGCCCAAACAGGAATTTCCAATCACTACTCACAAACCCCAAGTATTAACTGTATCTGCTTACAAGTGCATAAAACTTCTCATCATGTGTATACTTGTCTATTCTATAACCTTGAAACTCCTGGGAGCCTCCTGCTACCCTAGTCCAAGTTCATGTACTCTCTTACCACTCTCCTGTTTACGAAGAATTCTCCTCCTGTGTCAGTGGCCAGAATGAGGTCATATAATAGGAAAGAACATATCTGACTCCATATTAGATCTATTTCTTTTGCTTTAACGTTGGTATTCTATTGCTTTAGCTTTAGTTAAGAATGTTGCCTATACCCTGAAATGTACAGGATAGACTATTCTCAAGGCTCTGACCTTTAAGGGTGTAACACTTTTCCATTCATATAGAGATAACAAGTTGCAGAATAGCGAATAACATTTGTCTTGTTGGAGGTTTACAGGAACATCTGACCTGACCTACCTGGACAGCTATAAGAGCAAAGGATTCCAACACCAAGAAGTTTGCAACAACCAACCACACCCCCTCCCCTTTCAGCATAAAAGAAGCCTGAATTCTGACTTGGGTACGATGGCTCTCCAGGATGTTAGTGTGTCATCTTCTCAGACTTTCTGAATAAAGTCATTATTCCTTGCTCCAACACCTCATCTCCTGTTTTATTGGCCTGTCATGTGGCAAGCAGAACAAGCTTGGACTCACACATCCACTTCTGGTGACATATCCAGCCACTGGTGAGGGGAATTAGACTACCGCACTTGGCTAGGACAAGTCAGGGTTTATTGCTGAATCATGTGGGAAGGGGTGGGCACTGAACACATTAAGTTCTAAAATGTCCATTGGTTAGGAACCCAGCAGGGTCTGTTAGCATTGTCATTTCCTGAGTACTGCATTTAGCATTTTAATACAATATTTTATTTTATCTTCAAATACTCATGAGCTATTTATTACTATTCTCATTTTACATATGAGAAAACAGTTGTGGAAAGAATCAATACTATGCCTAATAGATCAGTGATATGCCCAGTGTCACAGCATTTTTCATAGTGGAGCCAGAAACTACAGCTAAGTTTGATTCTAAAACCTTTACAATTACCTAGCGTGCTGAACTTTTCAGTAAAAACTTCAGCAGCTATGGTTTCTGTTGAATCATCATAATAAGTTGCTGTTGAATCATCAATTTGTTTTCCTTGGAAGTTCTTGGCAAATAACAGATGAAAGATACTGGGCTTGGACACTTCTTAGTTATCCCCAAACCAACCCAGTCAGATTCACCTATGTTGAGATTGTTCAACAAAACAGCCATATGAAAAAATAGAGAGAACCAGAGGCTTGCCATGAAGCTCTGAGAACAATAGAGTTATTAGGAAGAAATACCAAAATATCATTGATTCGCTGGAGAAAATGTTCCTGTTCTGATCCTCACATGCTGATACTACAGATGGACCCAGCTTAGCTGAGGCATGCTCTGTGCTTCAGCTGTTTACTTAAGCAGCACCAGGGTTCTCAGAAATAGTTGCCATGCCAACCAGCTCCAGGACTATATATACATTCATGACCAGGGCTTATTCTTAGGGCTTTGTTACCTCTCTTTCAAAAGTTTGAATCTCTTATTGCTAAACTGCTTGCATTCATGCATTACAGTCTCTGATAGTCAGGCGGTTTCCTTTTCTCCAGCAGGTGAAAAACCCAAGTGGAGGTTTGCAGCTTGTGCAGAGCAATCTTTTGACGCCACAGTTTTATAGTCAGGGACCAGACTGCTCTTTTTGCCCAAGCCTCTGAAGATTTGGTGTTTAGATGATAAAGGGCAGTGCCTTTTGTCATCTATTATTAACTGTCACATGTGTGCATTACCACGGAAGTTCTCAAAGGGGAAGTAAAGTGTGATTTTGAGGTACTATGATCATCGTGCTTTTTAAATTTCTTTGCCGCATTTTTAATGAGGCACATTTCAGAATAGCATCAGCCAACAAATTTGGCCAATCAATCCAGCTCATGTCTCCTGCTACTGCTGCATTTAAATAAACTTGCAATGTTGAAAGCTGAAGAGAGAAAGCTCTTTAATTACCTTTTCTCCTGTTTATGTTACTTTGATGGTTTTGTTCAAATGCATCTGAATTTTCAGTCTGTTTATTTTCTAATTATTGGATGACTACATGCAGCACTGCCATTCCAATTAGATTTTGATGGCTGATAAAACCACTGTTGACAGGGAGTGCACAAATGAATTTGGGTAAACCAGATTAGTGATGTTTGTGTTGCTGCATTTAAATAAAACCAAATATCCTGGTAGCAATGTGATCAAATGTGAAAAAAAAGTATAAAGAAAGAAAAAGCAGTACTGTGAGAAATCAAGTTTTCAACAGAGAAGCTGTTTCCTGTTGAGACATCATTTTAAATCCTCAAGTGTGCCGCCACTTCTTCAAACAGATTAAAACCCCCCAAAACAATCATATAATCTCTTCTAACAAGAGGTTTGTAGCTAGACAGATTGCTTTAAAGGAGGAAGAAGTAGAAAGTCAAAATCTAAATACTGATAATACATGCTAAATCGATCTGAATTGATAAGGTAGAGAAAGCATGGTGATAAAGCTTAAGAGGTTAAGACTTTATGTTCACCCAAAAGATCAATACCTAGGGAGGAAGAAAGCTTGGAAACATTTCCATCTCCAACTAACAACTGAAATATACATAGCAGAGGAGGCAAAGAAGAAACAGACAGGCTATTTCCCCGGGAACAGACCCTGCCCCAGCGGGGCTCAGGCTTGCTTTGTTATCGATGTAATAACTGTGCAAATGATAATCTTGAAGTGCTAAAATATTTGCAAAAAGGAGTGGATATTTGCTGTTTCTCTCAAGTCATTAAAGCAAAGCCAGAGAGTTTAAACAAAACAGAACCATGTGTAGTTGGCCAAACTGAACAGAAACTAACATCCGTGTAGGGTGCGTCACCCGCCATGCCCTCTGCTCTGCGCTGTGCCATGAAGCAGCCTCCCAGCTTGGAACGTGTAGCCCACCTGGCTGCTCAAGGGAAGAGCTGGGATAAGAACCCAGGAGTGACTCCAATGCCTTTGCTCTTGGCCATTTGGCAATGGCAGGTTATCTAGTTTGATTTCATCTTATAAAATATTCACTTATTATCTACTATTTGCTCTTCCTTTCCCTCCTCACTGAGTGGGATCTGAGGTCTTCACCAGGAAAGCTCAGCCAAGATTGGAAGTGAGCGAGAAGTACTGCCTACCATCTACGTGTTCACAAACAAAGCCTGATGTTAAATGTCTGGGAGAACAAAACCCAGAATGGTTGGCTACACTTCTCACCTTTCAATCAGATGTTTTGATATAATAGACTAATAACAGCTAACAACTATATAGAGCTTTCTATATACCAGGCACTTTCTTAAGCCCTTTATAGAGAACTCTTAGCTACTAAGTAGAAGAGCCAGATTCTGACCTAGGCAGTCTTGCTCCAGAGTCCATGCTCCTGCCTGACAATATTTCCTGAGCCTGAGAGGATGACTGAGTGGGCATGTGATCTTGCATCATGCATATATAAGTGGTGCTTGCATCTAATTGTATATCTCTGGTCCGCTGAACAGTGAAACAAAATTGCTTTTCTATTACCTGTTGTTTTTCTTGATTACTGCTACTGATAGTTGGCCTGATAAAAATGTGTTTCTAATTGGTATAATGTATAGAATTTCTAACATTTCCATATGCCAAACTTATGAATAGTATATTTATACCCTGCTTCACAAATAAATTGCCTATATTCTCTACTTTCACACTGAAGGAAACAGCTCTAAGAAACTAACATCTACTTGTAATGCATTCTATACCTACTGTTCAAATGTATACAGCATTTCATTTGGTCCTCACAGCAAGCCCATGAAGTAGCATAGGTGTTATTCTCTCAGAGTGAAAAGGCAAAGAACTAGGCATGGGTAAATGAAAGACAATAATCAATGGGATCCATTCTGAAAAATAAAAGAATAAGATGGAAAAATGACAGATGCTGTGACTGAAGAAGTTGACTTGCCCATAATGACTGTTGAATAAGTCAGACAAACTGCTTAAGATCCTAGGGAGGCTAGGCAGAGGCCTATTAGCCCAGAAATTACAATTATTGTTTTTTGAATACCATACCATGGACTGTGGGGAGTTAGATAAGGAGAACCGAAGTCTCTAACTTTAAACGACTTATAATTTGACGAAGAGATATGCACATAAGTCCATATAAATAAGAAAAAGATTTAACACAGCTTCTTCATTTTGGTTTTTGTTTTTTTTGCTGTGCAGCTTGTGGGATCTTAGTTCCCTGACCAGGGATCAAACCCAAGCCCCCTGCACTGGACCACCAGGAAATTCCCAACACAGCTCCACCTTAGCTCCCAATAAAATATTGATACTTGAAAAAAATAACTGTCTGCTAATCTAATATCCACTAGATTACTTACAGGATTATTGCAAAAGAAAGAATTAAAGTTATTATTGAGAAAAGAATAAAGAGCACAATGAAATCATTGAGTAGGATTCTTGAACAGATGGAGAGGATTTCATGTTGTTGGGTAGGATAATGCTGTAGGTGGAGGAGCTGTTGTAACCCAATTGCTGCTGGAAGTTAGAAGTCACGTTAATAAAAATTTCCATTGTATGAACTCAGGACCAAGATCTGAAATGAGAGTAATGATGGAGTTTGAGTGTAGCACATTCTTATCCAGCCAGTCTAAGAAGTTGGAAGAGTAAGCACTGTACTCTCTTGGTTTCTTGTTCAGTAGTAAGGCTGTGTTGGAGAAAAGGAAAGTTTTATAATGATAAAAATTCTAAGGACTTCCCTGGTGGTTCTGTGGTTAGGAATCCGCCTGCCAGGGCAGGGGACACGAGTTCGAGCCCCGGTCCGGGAAGATCCCACATGTCGCGGAGCAACTAAGCCCTTGTGCCACAACTACTGAAGCCCGCACACCTAGAGGCCGTGCTCCACAACAAGAGAAGCCACCACAATAAGCCAGTACATTGCAACGAAGAGTAGCCCCTGCTTTCTGCAACTGGAGAAAGCCGGAGGACGGCAAAGAAGACCCAACATAGCCAAAAATAAATAAGTAAATAAAATAAATTTTAAAAAATATTCTATACTGTATGTCTAACATGAAGATTACTGCCTTTACCTGTTATGATCTTAGTTGCATGTTTTTATACTGGTGAAAGACAGAGCTTATTCATCTACTCTCTTATTTGTCCCCTCCCTCTTACCTTCCCTCTCAATAAACATCACACATCTACGATAAAAAAAACAAAGCAAAACGAATCCCAATGGACTGGGTTAGGTTGTACATGCGAGAGCTGTCTGGGGAAAAGAAAGAAAGTTGGCTCTTATCAACATGTTATGACAGAACCAGGAAGACATCCCACCATAAGTACCCAGGAACTAGACCCAGAGGTTATTTCAGGGGTCACACTAAAATAGCTGCTTTTCTGCTTTTAATTTCAATTACATATGACAGTTTACCTCAACATAACCTACAGATAAATTGTGATTCAGAACCTAAGAAGGTATAAAATGTTACACATCTTATCAGAATTTTGTTTACTACAGACTTTATAGTCTTACTGTTAAGTAGTGTATGGCCTTAAGACACTATGCCAATTTCTCTGAATATCTTTTTCTTCATCTGTAAAAGATGGGATTGAATTGGGAAGAGATATAAACTCCAAAATCAGCTAAAACTGGAGTTCTAGGCACTGTGACATAATGATCTTGCAGCACATTGTATTACACTGATGTGCTTCACCCCAGCTCTTCTTTCATCGTGTGATAAAGGGATTCTGTCCAGTAAACAATACTACTGTGTGATACTTTAACTCATAAGCACTTATTTTTGTTGTATTATTACCAGCATTTTTTTAATATTTCTAAAAAATGCTTTTTTCCTTGTCATCAAATATAGTAGTTTCTTCACATTGAATTTTCAGAAGAAATAAAGATGGAGAGTTTTCAGAAAGGAGAAAGATATATTCTGTTTCAAGTCAGTTTCATCTTTTCAGTCTTGCATTGCATTTTAAGTCTCACATGACATATTGATAATCAAACTTCAAAGTATCTAGGAAAAATTCAAATCATTCCCTTTCTCTCCTCTTCTACTCTTCTATTAGAGGAAATGTAATAAAGGGAGGTGAGAAGAAAAGAGAAAAGGAAAGGAGAGGAAACTTTTCAAGATTTTGGACTGTCACTATCAAAATAAAAGTTCTTACAAACACCTTCCCTGTAAACAGAAGGAGTTGAGAGTCTAGCCCTTCTTGAGAACATGTTTCTTGCCCTTCCTCCTCTGTGCTGCTTGCTCTGTCCACAATTTTACCCCTGCTCTTCTCTCTGTAATCTCTCCACTCGGCTCTCTTTTCTTTGTGCTGTCCCTGCCCCCAGCATCTCTTCTGCTCTGGCCCCTTTGGCTGTCTCCAAGCTGCCTCTGCTCCTCCATTACCCTATTCTATTTCAGTAGCCCTTTCCATGACCTCCTCTGCTCCCTCTGCCCTCCACTCACCGTTGTGATCTTTCTGGCCTCCCAAGCTTCTCCTATGATCACTCTCCTTGGTTTTTCTCTGATTTCTCTGCCCTCTCTGGCTTTCTCAACTTTGTTTAGAACTCAGAAAACCTTAAAAGGTTCAGAGATTAATTTCAGTTTGGATAAGCACCCAAACTTGTGAGTGCTTACGCTGATTCTTTACTAAAACTTTGGATCTAAAATCTCACTGGGAATGTCGGCCTTATAAAAGTTCAAAATCATAGACTTACTTTTCATAAATACATTTTATAGACTGTATACTTTGTGACCTTAAATTAGATTAGAAAGGTCAAAAATGTTACTGTGTAAGTCTCCCTACTACTCTTGCTTCACTGTCTAGAATTTAAAGATTAGATATTGTTATTTACTTTCTTTACCTTAAAATACATATTTCCATTATCTCTATCACAGAGCAGGTTAGGTGCTTTTAATCAAAAGTTTTCACTGATTCTGTTACCAAACAGTTTGTGTGCCCAATGTACAGTGAGGACAAACAAAGTGAAACATCAGAGTTTGGAGCAGAGAAAGGTTTATTGTAGGGCCAAGCAAGGAGAAGAGGGGGGTGGCTCATGCTCAAAAACCCAAAGTTCTCTGATGGTTTAGGGGGCAGAAGTTTTTATAGGCAAAATGTGGGGTGAGGGCTGCAGGGTATGTGACTTTCTTCTGATTGGTTGATGATGAGGTAATAGGGTGGTGCTCTAGGAATCTTGTGCTCAGCCTCAAGTTGCCATCCTCCACCTGGGTGGGGGCCTTAGTTCTGCAAAATAACTCAAAGGTATTATTATGTATATCCCTTGAGGGGGAACCAGAACCCTGCCCCAAAGCTGCACTACTGTTTCTTGACTTCTCCCTTGTCTCTGCCTCCCCTTACTTCCCTGATTAGCAATTGTTTGAACCTGCCCTTTGGAACTCAGGGAAGATCAAGGAGGCTGAAAGAAGCCTATTTCCTACAAACAAGAAGCAAGGGACACAGAAAGGTTTTGACCTGGGAGCCTCACAGGGTCCTGCTCTGCTTCAATTCTCCCTTTCCTGGTCAAGTCCTTACCATAAAGAATGAAAAATGAATAGGATGAAATCATAATTTTGCTTGCTGTCTCCATCCACTATTTAGTATATTTCTTTGTTTAGCTTTTATTTTTACATTGTTTATGAAAGCTGGAAAACTGAATTTTTATAGTCAACATCAAGCTAGATTGCATAATCTGAAAATATCTGAAATGTTGAGCCAAAAGGTAAATTCTATCTTCTGTCCTACTTACATATGGACATTTGCTCCTGTATCCCTTTGTTATAGGAGTCCCAAACTGGAGATTCATGGGCCATGTCTGCCAAAAGATGTGTTGTATTTGCCTGTAAAATATTTTTTTAAATCTGAACATGAACTCTGTAGCAGACTGATAATCTCCACTTTGCCATAATCTCCAGTAATATCCAGTCATCTACTTGTGAAATCATGGACCTCAGATTGAGACTTGAACCCACGGGCCAAGACTTGAACCTAGGCAAAACCCACATTGGGACTTGAACCCACCTTCTTTTAACTGAGATCACACACTTAGTCTCAGGTCTTAATGAAGTTCAGGTTCTTGATGTCTCATCGCAGAAAGAATTCAGTGAGAGACAAAGTGATATGTAAGAAGTGGATTTACTTAGAGAGAAATGCACTCCCCAGATACAGTGTAGGCCATCTCAGAAAGTGAGAGCAGCACCAAGGTATGGGGTTGTCAGTTTTTATAGGAGTGGGTAACTTCATAGGCTAAAGAGTGGGAGGAGTATTCCAGCTATTTTGGGGAAGGGGTGGGGATTTCCAGAAATTGGCTCACTGCCCACTTTTTGACCATTATGGTCAACTTTGGAACTGTCATGGCACCTGTGCGTGTGTCATTTAGCTCACTGATGTGTTATAATGGGCGTATACTGAGGCTCAAGGGCTAGTGGAAGTCAGTTCGTACCATCTTGGACCTATTTGGTCCTAATCAGTTTATGTCAGGTTATGTCATTCTTTTAAAGGTTGTGCCCTGCCCCCTTCCCTCCTGTTTTGCTTGTTCTAGTTCACACATTTATATTACTCACCTAGTTCCATATGCATTTGTATTTATGATTCGTAGCTGAGTGTAAAAAGGGAGGTGAGATATGGAGGGACATGAACTTTTGATAATAGCTCAATACATCCTAACAGTAGGTTTGCTTGAAATGAAGTGAGAAAATGCAAACTTCAGGGCTCGTTCTCCCATACCTTCTCTGTATGGATGAAAAAATAAGGTGAACTAAAGAAAGGAAGCATTCTATTTTCTTGATAACTCCCAAGAGACTCTTCTACAGTGTTTGGGATGAGTGAGCCTGCATTCTTAGGCGAATTCTCTTTTAATAGAAGCTAGCAGGAATATTCACTTTCTCCCAAACAGGGGGATGTTGCTTTCCAGTGTTAAATTTTATTCAAGGATCAGGAAGATAATATTGATAAGTAAGCCCTTAAATAAAATTGAATAGATTATCAGGGTACCTTTTATGGTATGGTAAGGTAATGCCTGAGCACAAAAGGGCAGCGAGATTACAAGAATTTGTCCATTTCCTTAATTCTGGCAGAATTGTACCTACATAGAAAGTGTCACTGACAATTGCAAGTTCCTTCAGAAATCAAGGAGCCAGAAATAAGTTGAACCTACACTGGATATGCTGCTTCTCAACTTGCTCTATATAGTCACCTCACTCGAATTCTGTATCAGGATCAAAATTATGTTTCTGTATGGAAGGAGGGCGGAGTAGTATACAGTATAGGATTAATTTAGCCCAGACTGAGGTTTGACCTTTGCCCTCAGCTCCTGGGAAGTAATCTCTACACCTTTAGAATGTCCACTGATAAGAGTGTCTTTGTTGGTGGTGGGGGTGGTGTGGTTGAGCCATGCTAGATAGTCTATACTAACGAAGTGACTTATGGTGGGGAGCTTTGTCCACATGGCATCAGCTCAGTCTCTGGATGGGCTGCAGACTAAGGTCAGCCACATGGACAGTCAACTATGTCTATATGACTGAGCCCCAGTAAAACTCTGGACATTAAAGATCAGGTAAGCTTCCCTGCTGGCAGTACTCCAGGTGTTGAGAGAAATAGGCACTGTCCACACAACTCCACTGGGAGAGGAAAACTGGGTGTTCCATTCCGTATCTTCTGAACCCTCCCTTTGCAACTCTTCCCTCTGCTGATTTCATCTGCATCTTTTCACTATAACAAACCCAAACCATGAGTATAACAGCTTTTCTGAGTTCTCCAAGTCTTTCTAGTGAATTATTGAACCTGTGGATGGTCTTGGGGACCCCTGAAATTGCAGGTGGAGAAGGTCAGAGGGATGGGGGAGAATCTGTAATGCTTTAGAAATTCTGCAGTAACTTTCTAAAGGTTCTAGCCCTATAAAGCCAACTATTGTCAGAAGACAGAGCTCCTCAGACTTTCAGCCCTTATCCAGCTCACAGAAATGGGGTCTAGGCATCCAAGAAGGGTAGCCTGAGCTTCTCAGCAACAACATATGGATTCTTCTTCCTCTTTCCAATGTAAGCCCCACCAAGAGAGAGAAAGAAAATCCAGCCAACTCACCTTTCCTTCATTCTCAGCATCTTATTCGATAAGTTTTCCTAAACCTGCTTCTCAATATCATCTGATTAAGGAAAAAGATAATTATGATATTAATGTCTTGCTTCCCAACACTGAGTGAAGTCACAAGCATTTAACTTCACACTTCAAAGAAATGGGTACCAGTGTACCAGACACCTATTATTCAAATGCAAATCTCAGAGTGAGACTGAAAACTCAGTTTCTTTTCATTTCTGACTACAAAGAACAGATGGCATTTTCACTGAACTGATCTCAAATTGCCTGTGGGACTGGAGTAAAAACACAGGTATGTGTATAGATCCACCTTAGAAAGTAACAAATTATATTTGGAAAAATATACATCTAGACTAATTCACTCCTGATACTAATAACATGCTGCCAAACACTGGAAAAGTTTTCCCCTACCTATAATTTTCCTTCTTAGTATAAAGTTCTAAGCCCTAGAGCAGAAATATAGGAAGCCCAATGGTGCACACCCAGGGTTTCCTCTCTCCTAGTATATCTTCCATACTATAAACATAGGGCAGGGCACAGCCAATGTGGAGCATGGTACAGACACCAGGGCTGCTACGACGCCGACTCCTACTACTTACAGAACGGTTTTCAAGTACCTGTCACTGCTGAGCACAGCCATTATCTTCTTCCATCCTCCCAACAGCCCTGGAGGGAGAAGGTGTTATTCTTCCCATTTTACAGAGACGAGGAATCCAAAGTTTAGAGAGGTTCAAGGGCCTGCCCAAGATCCCAAAGCTAGCAACTGCAAAATCAGCCTTCCACCTCAGTTCTGTCCACCTGAAAGCAGTTTTTTAATCGATGCACATTCGGCGCCCTAGTTAATTAGAGACTGATGTTAGCCATTTATCTTACGGATCATTAATGGATTGCCAATATTCAAATAATTAAAGTATAGTAAAATACCCTTAAGATTAAAAGTACTCAAATTATACAGAATATAATGAAATTTTTCTTGGATGCTTCAGATGATACTTTAAGCCCTGCTAACGTCTCAGGTGCATCTTCCTGCAGAAGAGTGATTGTGCTAAAGAAGTGTAGGTCAGAAGAATAACAGATAAATCAGCTTCCACTTACATATAATCACTACCTTAATTCTCATAAATACTTTTGCAGAGTTCATAATGTAGTGATCTACTAACTTTTTTCAGTTCAACTTAACAAATCTTTATCTAGCGCCTTCTTTGTGCCAAGCCCCATGGTAAGCTCTGTGCAGCCGTAATAAGTGTGATATAATGCCTGTCCTTAAGGAGGACACATTCTGACTTTGGAACAGTATATTATCCCCCTTGCAATAGAATTGCCTTATCAATATTTAATTGGCTGTAAGTGGAATATTAACAGCAACAGATCTACATTTTAAAAACTAACAATTGGTATGTCCACTGATTTGTAAAGTGGCTACTATTTTTCTCTTCTCCTCTCCTTTATGTTGTCTATTTCAATGAGCTATAACTTTACCTCCTATGTCACCCAAGCTTATTTTGAAACTCTCTCTCTCTCTCTCTCTCTCTCCCTCTCTCTCTCTCTCTCTCTCTCTCTCTCTCTCTCTCACACACACACACACACACACACACACACACACACACCTTACTAAATAAATCATTTGATGGTGGTATTTATGGTATTACCTAGCATCTATCACTGCTGCATATTCACAGGGATTTTGCAAAAATCTCTCTTATGACTCTTGGGAGGGAAAAGGAGCAGGGAACAAAGGCAGAAGAATGAGAGGAAAGAAGCATAACCTTCCCTTTGGCAGATGTCTGAGAAAAGGAGACCCTTTATGAGATCACTGCATCAAAGGGAAGTAAGAAGTTTCCAGGCTGCCAGTCACAAAGCCACCAAAACTCACTTTTAATGAAAAAAGAAACTGTTAACTCCTGCACTGTTGTAAAATACTTACCAAAGACACCTTCCCTGCTAAGTGCCATTCATTTCAGGAGTGAAATGCTGTAACAGAGAAAAATGCCCAGGGCAACTGGGAACGGGGAACTGTGTGGTTCAACTGTCCCTGTAGGGGAGGGAAAGCGTCTCTTTCCTTGACAGCTACCCCACTTAACTACTGTGCAGTCAGCTCTACTTGGCACCAGTGAAAATTCAGCCTTCCAGTAGATTCCCTGCCATCTGCCTTATGACTATCAGCCTACAGTCAACACACCTTGAATGCTTAAAATCCTCAATGACCCCAAGGGCTGCCTTTTGGGGGCAATTAGAAGATCCATGGGAAGAAACTCTTTACTTTGCCACTTGGCTTCAGTTTATGAATTTAATTGAAATTCTGGAAGACAACATTCAACTAAACATTATTTCCTGATTTTTTTTTTCTTCACCTTGGTGCTTTTTTGGTATCCACAGCCAGCAGCCATGGAAGCTGAGGGAGTGACAAATGGCCATCAGGAAGGCTTGAGTCTCCAGAAAATCAGCAGAGATTTTATTCAACTAACAAGGAGGAAAAAGGAGAAATGAAAACAGAAACAAAATAAGCTCAGCTTTTGGCCCCAGGGCTCTACCAGGTATGTGCCAATTTATTCACCCTGAAAGCTGAAGAGATTCCAGATGGAAACATTTTCATTTGTTTTTATTATTTCTTTACTTTATTGGGATTTTTAGTGGTTACTACTTAAAAGTTTCCTTTACAGGGCTAAGAAAGAAGCAAAACAATTACCCAAAATCTATGGAGGGAAGAGAAGTGTTTATTCACTTAGATCACTGGAGTATGGAGTATATGTCTCAGTAAAGCTTTTCCAAAATGCATTTTTCCACAAGAAAAAAAAAAGTTTATTTTTTTTTGTACAAAACACATGACTGGGCTTGAGTACAATCAAAACATGTTTTCCTTATGGGAACATACATTTATGTATGACTGATTCACTTTGTTATAAAGCAGAAACTAACACACCATTGTAAAGCAATTATACCCCAATAAAGATGTTAAAAAAAAATAATAATAAGCTACAAGGGGCTTCCCTGGTGGCGCAGTGGTTGAGAGTCCGCCTGCTGATGCAGGGGATGCGGGTTCGTGCCCCGGTCCTGGAGGATCCCACATGCCGCTGAGCGGCTGGGCCCGTGAGCCATGGCCGCTGAGCCTGCGCATCCGGAGCCTGTGCTCCGCAACGGGAGAAACCGCAACAGTGACAGGCCCGCGTACCACAAAAAGAAAGCTACAAGGATATATTGTATAATGTGGGGAATATAGCCAATATTTTATAATAACTATAAATGGAGTAGAACCTTTAAAATTTGTGAATCACCATATTGTACCCCTGTAACTTATATAATAATGTACATCAACTATAGTTTAATTTTTAAAAGAGAGAGAGAGAAAGAGAGGGAACTAGTTAAATTTTTAGAAACCCAGCAAGCAACAAAAATGAGGGCACTGCAGCCCAGGCACTGGGTTTGGAGCTATAGTGTTCCATAAACTCTTTTATTTCTACAGTTAACCAAAATATGAAATTTAAGTCCTTTGTTTCCTAACAGCCCAACATCCTTATTTTTCTTAGTGCATCTTATGAGGGTCTTTTACACCGTCTAGCAAGCAGTAAACACAAACCGTTTACAACCACAGCGCATGAAAGGATCTGAATTTTTACCGAATGATTGAAACCCAAAGGGACAGATCCCAAAACCAAGGTCATATGAGAACACCTGCCTGTACTGTCCTCATCTGACTTCGTCTGAGACTCAAAGACGTTCAAAAGCCCATCATCCTGGAATCTGATCTCACAGACGGCAGGATCAATGTGAGAGGCTTCAGGGCCGTGCAGTGCGTTCTCTGTTCACACAGATTGGAGAATTCATTGGCAGCTGGTATAAAACCTGCAGGCCTGGGGAGCTGTGTCTTCGGAGCTACATGACCTAAGTAAGAAATGATTGCATTTCTCAGGAGTGGGAGTAATGGCCACATACCCCGCACATTCTTCTGCCATAACATGCCTTCAGAGTCATCAGCTTCTACTTGTACAACAGACGGCCAACAACCAAAGGCTTATCAGCCAAACACATACAGCACTTACAGTCCCAGGATATGGAAGCCTGACCTCTAGCTCCGAGACACCAACCTCTGATTCTTCAGCAAATCGATGCACACCTTCAGCCAGTCGGCCCAGAACAGGTTGGACATGTCATATCCAGGAATGGACAGGAAGAGATCCACCTGCACAAACACATGTTGTGCCCATCCACGCCGATGTCACCCTCCCTGTGTTCTCCCTGTCCCTTAGAGGCCTTCCGTGTCAAGTAAGGAGATGGCCACAAACTGTGGACATTCTCATAGCTGTGCCAGGGACTAGATGTCGTGACTAGGCATACACAAGACCCTTCCGATATCCCAAGCACGCCTCCGACAGAAACACTGGAGCTGCGTCCCACTGCTGCACTGCCCCACAGAAACACGGGTGTCCATTCCAGATGTGAGGCCCAAGTTGCTGCTTTAACATCAAATTAAGACTTGCACACCCATGTTCACAGCAGTATTATTCACAACAGCCAAATGGTGGAAACAACCCAAGTGTCCGTCAATGTAAGAATGGATAAGCAAAATGTGGCATATACAGGCAATAGAATATTATTCAGCTTTAAAAAGGAATGAAATTCTGACATGTGCTATAACAGGAAGAACTTTGAGATAACTTATGCTGAGTGAAATAAACCAGACACAAATGGACAAATGCTGTATGATCCCACTTATATGGGGTACCTAGAATAGGCAATATCATAGCGACAGAAAGTAGAGTAGTTCACCAGGGACTTGGAGGAGGGGAGAAATGAGGAGTTATTGTTTAGTGGGTACGAAGTTTCTATTTAGAATGATGGAAAAATTCTGGAAATAGATAGGAGCAATGGTTATACAATGTGAATGTACTTAATGCCACTGAATTGTACACTTAAAAGTGATTAAAATAGTAAATTTTATGTTATGTATATAACAATTAAATTTTTTTAATCAAGATAAAATGTCACTGTGAATAGAAGTATCCCACTTAAAAATAAGCTATGCCTTATATACACTATTGATACTATGTATAAAATAGATAACTAATGAGAACCTACTGTATAGCTCAGGGAACACTACTCAGTGCTCTGTGGTGACCTAAATGGGAAGGAAATCCAAAATAAGGGGGATATATGTATACATACAGCTGATTCACTTTGCTGTACAGTAGAAACTAACACATTGTAAAGCAACTATACTGCAAAAAAAAATAATTAAAACAAAAAGCTATGCCTTCAACACATATTCACTAAGTATCTATTATGTGCTCAATTTTGAACTAGGTCTTTTGGGGGATTCAAAGTCTCAGAAATGGTCACTGCCCATAAGCCGTTGAAATAAACAAGAAATCAGCATGGGAAAAATTAAATAATAATGCTTATAGACATATAACAAAGTTTAAAATAACTAACATTTGTATTCTGTTTACTTAAGACTCTCTTATTTCACTTAATCCAAACAACGTGTGGCACCTGAACCAAGTTATGTGCTCAATAAAATGTGAGAAGCTAGTAAAAAAAAAAAAAAAAAAAAATGTCTTCCTGATCCATTTGAGTCCTAACTAAATGACCAAAGCTAAATGACTATTCACCAGTTCAGTCCAGGACCTGAAAACTTAAATAATTGCTTGTAACTTCATAGTCTGTAAAGTCTTGTGAACAGTGGTATAGATGGTAGAAACAGTTTTTTAACCCAACTAGTATTGTCCTCCCCACGGTTATGTTTTTATCCCTGGTTATTTCTGTCTAGTTCCTCTCGTTGAATGATTCCTCTAGATTTGGATTAATAGACACCTTAAATTTCTTCAATTTAGATCCACATTAATTAGATTCATAGCTCTACTCATTTTCCTATGCACATACTTAAAGAGGTCATAAGCCCAAATATAAATAATGCCTCTGAACAAATGCATTTTTCAATACTGTATTTAAAAATACACTAAAGCTGAAACAAAAGCTTCCCAGTTAAAATAGAAAGTGGTGAAGTTTCAACCAAAAACATATTAACCATTTAACCATACTGCACCTGTGTTCCAAGGACAGTTTTTTTAGCTTCTTAAAGACATTTAAAAATGCAATTTAAATTATTTTGTAGCATCTTAACATGGTTTTCAATCACTTCCATTTGGAATTAAACTTAGATTGACTTTACAATCAATACTCATCTTCCTTTTTTCCTAGATTTTTTTGGAAACAAGAAGTAATTCTCTATGTTGCAAAGAAGAGTTTTAGTTGCATTAAGAATTTCTGCTTTGAAGAGAAACACAAATACCCTATGATACATCTTATATGTGGAATCTAAAATATGACACAAATGAACTTATCTATGAAACAGAAACAGACTCACATACATAGAGAACAGACTCGTGGTTGCCAAGGGGGATGGGGTTGGGGGAAAGATGGAGTGGGAGGTTGAGGTTGGGGTTAGTAGATGTAAGCTATTACATATGGAATGGATAAACAACAAGGTCCTACTGTATAGCACAGGAATTATAGTCAATATCCTGTGATAAACCATAATGGATATATATAACTGAATCACTTTGTTGTGCAGCAGAAATTAACACAACATTATAAAACAACTATACTTGAATTTAAAAAAATTTTAAAAAAAGAAAAAGAATTTCTACTCTGTCAGAATCTGAATCAAAAAGAACAAGCATGGTACCTTTTTTTTTTAAACTGAAAAGTGAGTGAAAGATCCCAAGTGTATGGCTCACACATCTCAACTCTCAGGTCAGGGTCCTGGAAGAGCAAATGGTGTTTTTCCAGCCTCTAGATCCCTGTTGCATTTGCTGGGATTCTCTCATTAGCAGTTTATGGAAGCTGGAAGTGAGTTCCATAGCCATGACTGATGTTTTGAACTCAATAGGTTTCTTTGGGGTAAAATTTTACACCAGGGTTCCAATTAGAATCTAAGGCTGATTACTTACATTTATAGACCTCCGGTCTAAATCCAAGCTTTCCTCATCAATGAATCGATGTTTCTTCACTAGATGATTGATTGTGGGAGCATTTAGTGGTTCCTCCCCAGAAGTCTTCTTTCTATTGCTTTTGGGGAAGCTCCAATGGCTTTGCTTTAGCAAACAGAGAAACTGGCTACGAGGTAGCTCTGGAGCCTCCCTGCCTCCATTTATAACCCAACAGCACCACTTACCAGCATTGCCACATTGAGAAATTTGCTAATCCTCTCAAGGTCTTAGTTTCCTTATATATTAAATGTAAATACTTAACAATACTGGTCTTAAAGAGTTCCTTTGAAGATTAACTGTATAAAATATTACAGCACTATAGTAAGTACTCAAAATATGGGATATTGTAAGCTATTATTATATATGTTATATATGTATGTTATATATTATTAGGTTTTTTCTGGTTCACTGGAGTCTCACTGGGGTGTAACACAAATTACAGCATAACCTAACATGCCCTTGAAAATCTCCCTAAGGTAGTATGTACTCTTTTGGGTACAGAGCCTTGAAAAGACACAGCATCTATATCAAACATGGTTGGTGCCCTGTTGATATCCTTACTGCATGCAAACACCTGCCAACTCTCTGCTCAAGGACTTTTCATATGTCTGTGGGCCCACCCTCAGCCCATGTTTAGGGTCAGCCAGAAGTCTGGAGAGTTAATGCCTCTAAGAATCTTCAACAAATGACAAACAAGCAATTGATAGGTAAATGTCACTTATTCCTTGGCCATCAGTTGGGACAAATGAAATATGTTCACACTGTCCTCCAGAGTTCCCTTGAGGGGCTGAGCTCCAGATATCCTCAGAGATAACTGTTCAGAGGACACCTTTAATTGTCTTCATCTCCTTCCTTCACTTCTCTATTCTCCCAGTATTTCCTGGGATGACCTCCCATACACATCACTTACACTTGAATCTTTGTCTCTAAGTCAGCTCCTGGGAACCCAAGAAGAGCTCTCAATAAAACTGTTATATTTTCTTTCAATAAAATGTGGAAATAAATTGTTTCTTTTTGGTTGAGGACCTAGTAAAGTAACTGACTTGGCTTGAAGGCTATACATTACTTATATGTATTTATATTACTTATATGTATGTGTGTATTCTTAAAATTGAAATCATAGTGGAACTCAGCAGCGTGGTTCTGCCTTTCCACTCCAACTTCCAGAAGTTTCTCCATTCTTCTGAGAGTTTCCTTTAGAATATGGATCTTGGCTCTCCTTTTTCTCTTCTATTCTTGAAAAATTGACCTCAAATCAGTAGCTGGGGCCAAACCAGATACATAGCTTTGCATTTCTGGGGAAGGAGGGAAGGCAAAGCAGCATCAACAGAGGGGATATTAGAACTAAGTAGGAAGAGAAGAGTTGAGGGGTTGGGGAGGGGGCTTGGAGTGGCATGTTGGAACCTGAGTAGAGCATACATAGCATAAAGATCAGGGTTTCTAAACACTATTTGTTGCTAAAAGGAACAAGGGCTGATTCCAGGGCTGATTCCTGGCTTCTAGATGATCTTGTGCCAAGGACAAAAAGAAGTGCTCCAGGAATAATGGGGCTGTGTCAACAGGATACAGAGGTCATCTTGAAGGGGCTCCTACTTGTCAAATCTGGGACAATTTGAGCATCAATAGAAAACTATGTAGCAACAAATTATAACCATTCAACAAAATAGAAATCTGTGAGTTCATACTGATCTTAACTAATGAATTAAATTTGATGAAAAACAGGATATTTACAAAATCTTGAAGCACCTCCCACATAAAACACATCTTAATTACCAAGGGAAAAGGAGTGACATTACTGTGAAGAATCCTGGCAGACACCAACTAACTCAAATGTTCAAACTTAATATAACTAATAACGGATCAAATCAAAATTGTGCACCACCACGTGATAGAATGCAGTAAGAAGTTTACTGCTGTGATATTCCTGCTGAAGACACATAACATGAAAATAATCAGGAGGAACTATTAGTAAAAGGCAAAATAGAAGAACATTCCACAAAATATCTGACATTCAAAAATGTTAAGGTCATAAATGTTGAGGTAGAACTGAGGAACTTTTCTAGACTGAAGGAGCCTAAGAGATATGACAGCAAAAGGCAACATATGAGACTGGCCTGGATTCTTCCCATAATGGACATTATGCGAAAATTTAAATGAGATCTGAAGGTTAAACAGCAGCAATCTTAATTTCCTGATTTTGGTGTACAATCTGGTTATATAGGGAAAAGTCCCTGTATACAGGAAATACACACAAAAGTACCACGTAGGCCACTTACTCTCATATGATACAGAAAAAGAAAAAGGGGGGGGTGTATATTCACTAGTCTTAAAATTTTTCTCTAAATTTGAAATTCTTTCTAATTTGGTAGCCAGAGAAAATACCTATAGATACCAATATTTAAAGATCCTTCCCCTGCCCCCCAAAATTCAGTTAACCAGAAGAAGACCTCAGTCAACAAACTCTATCAACAAAATGCAGATTTCATCAGGTTTTCAGTACCTCACCAAAGTGTGAATAATCAACCAAATATCATTAAACTCTTTAGGAAAGCTTACACCATGCCCAAACAAACCACCAAGGGACAAAGTAATCCAGACAAAAACACACATAAGAAAAAGAAAACATTGGTTCATTTTTTTTTTTAAACAGTATCTGTGGGGCATTCACAAAGTCACCACATAAAATAGTGGAGGTTTTTTGAATGAGTTCTCCCATTTTCAACACAAAATTCAACTTTGCCCACATTCTTTTGACATACTCTCCCAGAATAGTTGAAATTTACTAAAGCAATCACTGATGGCTGTTTTAAAGAGAGCTGATGGAGCTGACAATCATTGAAACTCAAGTAGTAGTTTACTACCTAGGCTTTAGAATCAGACAGACTCTGGTTTGAATCATAAATCTGCCAATCATATTGGATGTTCTTCTTCCTGATTCTTCTTTTTTCATCTGCAAAATGAGGACAATAATACCTACCCTCACTGTATGGTTGTGAAGAGTAAATGAGATTATATTCACAACTTTGCACATTAAAAAGTACTCATCAAGTGATGCTCTTGATAGTACTTTTATTACTCACCATTAGCTGTTCATAGTCTCAAGATAAATAGGTCTTCCTTCTGGAAGAGGCCCTGAGCTCATCATTTGTCTCAATCATGTTCTGTCAAAGAAATGTCCATGGCCAGTTTCTACTGATCACTCCACTCTCCTTGTGACACCCATTCCACCAATCAGTATCTATGTCCCAGTTTCCTAATTATTAAACTGTTGTCTCTCAGCGTCAGACCCTATTTTCTATACTCTGTTTGGCAACACAAGGGCTGAGACTCTAAAAACCTTCCTCTTCCTTTGCCAGCAGCTCCCTGTTAGGCTCTGACACAAGGGGATGCTAGAGGGAAGTTCTTCCTTCCTGTTTGCGTCCTGCTTCCATTTTCATTTTCTGTTGTTGCTTGACTTTCCTCTTCTGTGTCACTCTGACAGCTTTTCTTCACCCTGATGGTTGGTTCTAATGTAGTCGTTGATCTCAGTCTACAACACTCAGAGAACCAGCCTCAACACACGACTCAGAGGCTCTGCAGAGCCCCTCTCACAGCCACTCAGTGTTGATAATCCCGATCTCTTCCCTCTTCCTGCCGTCCTGGGGTTGTGCTTAGTGTTCCCTTTCGACCTTTTCATTTCTGCAGTACCTGGTAACAATAGGTATCGAATAGTTCTCTATTTTAAATTCTTTCTATTAAAATAATGGGTGTGTATTTTACCTCCTGAGTGGACTCTGAGTGATACACATGGGTTGTACATCCTTCCTAAAGTCCTCTTTAGACTCTATCCCAGGATCCCTTCTGGGAATAATCTTGAGCCATAAGCTTAGTCAGTTCTGCACCAACCTACTCAATATAGGCATTTCTCAAATAACTTTGATCTCCATGACTGTTCAGGCTAACCATGGCTCTCTGTCAAAGCAACACTTGTCACTACATCTGATCTTTCAATTCACGTCCACTGGCCCCTTAGAGACAGACACATGTGTTTTACCTGAGTGTCACTAACCATTTCCCTTCACTTCCTACCTAACGGTTTTTGACTCAGGCTAGTAACGTAGCTGAGAAAATTGTTGAAACCAAAGGTAGCAGAGAAGGATAGACAGACCCATACGTATCATGTTTTTATCACATATTCTGCCTCTCTTCCATTTCTCCTACCTCCAGGTCACTCCAAAAAAGCCATCAGTATTTTCCTCAAACATCATTTTCATCTTAGCACACCCTTCCTCAAGCAGGTACAATGACTCCCTATTGCCTACCAGATCAAGAAAAAACTCCTAAGTTAGACCCTGGGTGTCATTAAGGTGGCTTCAACCAATTAGACTGTAACAGTCTGTAGGTATTCCCACTGGGGAAATGGGATGTGTGGGAAGTGGGCCTGGGGTTCAGCCACTCTCAAAGCAAACACTCTGGAATGTCGTGTACTGGGGAAAGGACAGACGAGAAGCCATAATCTCCATGGAATGTGGTAAAGCCCAAGAGGGAATCCCTCCAGAAATGGAGCAAGTATTTTGGAAGAGCTTAAAGTGCTCCTCACCTCAGTTACATGCTGTCAGGGGCCACAGACATCTTCAAGACTATTTGAGGGCCAGGAAAACTTCATTCTTTGACACCAGAGGTTGCTATGCCCCTTTGTAGAAGGCCATTTATGTATAGTAAATTGAGTCCTTTACCTGCATTAAAAGAATTTGAATATTTTACCTGTTTCAGTGGGTGTTTCCATCAACCACACATATCCACCAGATAAATTTCTATGAAAAGACTGTTTAAAAAATGCTTATTAGGAAGACGAGGGGAAGATGGTGGAAGAGTAAGACGCGGAGATCACTTTCCTCCCCACAGATACACCAGAAATACATCTACATGTGGAACAACTCCTACAGAACACCTACTGAACGCTGTCAGAAGACCTCAGACTTCCCAAAAGGCAAGAAACTCCCCACGTACCTGGGCAGGGCAAAAGAAAAAAGAATAAACAGAGACAAAAGGATAGGGACGGGACCTGCACCAGTGGGAGGGAGCTGTGAAGGAGGAAAGGTCTCCACACACTAGGAAGCCCCTTCGCGGGCGGAGACTGCGGGTGGCGGGCGGGGGAAGCTTCGGAGATGCGGAGGAGAGCATAGCAACAGGGGTGCGGAGGGCAAAGCGGAGAGTTTCCCGCACAGAGGATCGGTGCCGACCAGCACTCACCAGCCCGAGAGCTTTGTCCGCTCACCCGCCGGGGCGGGCGGGGCTGGGAGCTGAGGCTCGGGCTTCGGTCGGAGCGCAGGGAGAGGACTGAGGTTGGCGGCATGAACACAGCCTGCAGGGGGTTAGTGCACCACGGCTAGCCGGGAGGGAGTCCGGTGAAAAGTCTGCAGCTGCCGAAGAGGCAAGAGACTTTTTCTTCCCTCATTGTTTCCTGTTGCGTGAGGAGAGGGGATTGGGAGCGCTGCTTAGAGGAGCTCCAGAGACGGGCGTGAGCCGCGGCTCAAAGCGCGGACCCCAGAGACGGGCATGAGACGCTAAGGCTGCTGCTGCCGCCACCAAGAAGCTTGTGTGCATCCGTTTTTTGTTTTTTTTTTTTCTTTCTTTTAAAAAAATCTTTTTTTCATAATAATTATTTTTTATTTTAATAACATTATTTTATTTTATCTTACTTTATTTTATTTTATCTTCTTTCTTTCTTTCCTTCCTTCCCTCCTTCCTTCCTTCCTCCCTCCCTCCCTCCCTTCTTTCTTTCTTTCTTTCTTTCTTTCTTTCTTTCTTTCTTTCTTTCTTTCTTTCTTTCTTTCTTTCTTTCTTTCTTTCTTTCTTTCTTCCTTCCTCTCTTCTTTTTCTCCCTTTTATTCTGAGCCATGTGGATGAAAAGCTCTTGGTGCTGCAGCCAAGAGTCAGTGCTGTGCCTCTGAGGTAGGAGAGCCAACTTCAGGACATTGGTCCAGAAGAGACCTCCCAGCACCACATAATATCAAATGGCGAAAATCTCCCAGAGATCTCCATCTCAACACCAGCACCAAGTTTCACTCAACGACCACCCAGCTACAGTGCTGGACATCCTATGCCAAACAACTAGCAAGACAGGAACACAACCCCAGCCATTAGCAGAGAGGCTGCCTAAAATCATAATAAGTCCAAAGACACCCCAAAACACACCACCAGACGTGGACCTGCCCACCAAAAAGACAAGATCTAGCCTAATCAACCAGAACACAGGCACTAGTCCCCTCCACCAGGAAGCCTACACAACCCACTGAAACAACTTTAGCCACTGGGGACAGACACCAAAAACAATGGGAACTACGAACGTGCAGCCTGCAAAAAGGAGACCCCAAACACAGTAAGATAAGCAAAATGAGAAGACAGAAAAACACACAGCAGATGAAGGAGCAAGATAAAACCACACCAGACCTAACAAATGAAGAGGAAATAGGCAGTCTACCTGAAAAAGAATTCAGAATAATGATAGAAAAGATTATCCAAAATCTTGGAAATAGAATAGACAAAATGCAAGAAACATTTAATAAGGACCTAGAAGAACTAAAGAGCAAACAAGCAATGATGAACAACACAATAAATGAAATTAAAAATACTCTAGATGGGATCAATAGCAGAATAACTGAGGCAGAAGAACAGATAAGTGACCTGGAAGATAAAATAGTGGAAATAACTACTGCAGAGCAGAATAAAGAAACAAGAATGAAAAGAACTGAGGACAGTCTCAGAGGCCTCTGGGACAACATTAAATACACCAACATTCGAATTATAAAGGTCCCAGAAGAAGAAGAGAAAAAGAAAGGGACTGAGAAAATATTTGAAGAGATTATAGTTAAAAACTTCCCTAATATGGGAGAGGAAATAGTTAATCAAGTCCAGGAAGCACAGAGAGTCCCATACAGGGTAAGTCCAAGGATAAATATGCCAAGACACATATTAATCACACTGTCAAAAATTAAATACAAAGAAAACATATTAAAAGCAGCAAGGGAAAAACAACAAATAACACACAAGGGAATCCCCATAAGGTTAACAGCCGATCTTTCAGCAGAAACTCTGCAAGCCATAAGGGACTGGCAGGATATATTTAAAGTGATGAAGGAGAAAAACCTGCAACCAAGATTACTCTACCCAGCAAGGATCTCATTCAGATTTGATGAAGAAATTAAAAACTTTAAAGACAAGCAAAAGCTGAGAGAATTCAGCACCACCAAACCAGCTTTACAACAAATGCTAAAGGAACTTCTCTAGGCAAGAAACACAAGAGAAGGAAAAGACCTACAATAACGAACACAAAACAATTAAGAAAAAGGGAATAGGAACATATATATCGATATTTACCTTAAATGTAAATGGACTAAATGCTCCCACCAAAAGACACAGATTGGCTGATTGGATACGAAAACAAGACCCATATATATGCTGTCTACAAGAGACCCACTTCAGGCCTAGAGACACATACAGACTGAAAGTAAGGGGATGGAAAAAGATATTCCATGCAAAGGAAACCAAAAGAAAGCTGGAGTAGCAATTCTCATATCAGACAAAATAGACTTTAAAATAAAGACTATTAGAAGAGACAAAGAAGGACACTACATAATGATGAAGGGATTGATCCAAGAAGAAGATATAACAATTGTAAATATTTATGGAACCAACATAGGAGCACCTCAATACATAAGGAAAATACTAACAGCCATAAAAGGGGAAATCAGCAGTAACACATTCATAGTAGGGGACTTTAACACCCAACTTTCACCAATGGACAGATCATCCAAAATGAAAATACATAAGGAAACACAAGCTTTAAATGATACATTAAACAGGGTGGACCTAATTGATATTTATAGGACATTCCATCCAAAAACAACAGAATACACATTTTTCTCAAGTGTTCATGAAATATTCTCCAGGATAAATCATATCTTGGGTCACAAATCAAGCCTTGGTAAATTTAAGAAAATTGAAATTGTATCAAGCATCTTTTCCGACAACAATGCTATGAGACTAGATATCAATTACAGGAAAAGATCTGTAAAAAATACAAACACATCAAGGCTAAACAATACACTACTTAATAACGAAGTGATCACTGAAGAAATCAAAGAGGAAATCAAAAAATACCTAAAAACAAATGACAATGGAGACACGATGACCCAAAACCTATGGGATGCAGGAAAAGCAGTTCTAAGAGGAAAGTTTATAGCAATAGAATCCTACCTTAAGGAACAGGAAACATCTCGAATAAACAACCTAACCTTGCACCTAAAGCAATTAGAGATAGAAGAACAAAAAAACTCCAAAGTTAGCAGAAGGAAAGAAATCATAATAATCAGATCAGAAATAAATGAAAAAGAAATGACGGAAACAATAGCAAAGATCAATAAAACTAAAAGCTGGTTCTTTGAGAAGATAAACAAAATTGATAACCCATTAGCGAGACTCATCAAGAAAAAAAGGGAGAAGACTCAAATCAATAGAATTAGAAATGAAAAAGGAGAAGTAACAACTGACACTGCAGACATACAAAATATCATGAGAGATTACTACAAGCAACTCTATGCCAATAAAATGGACAACCTGGAAGAAATAGACAAATTCTTAGAAATGCACACCTGCCAAGAGTGAACCAGGAAGAAATAGAAAATATGAACAGACCAATCACAAGCACTGAAATTGAAACTGTGATTAAAAATCTTCCAACAAACAAAAGCCCAGGACCAGATGGCTTCACAGGCAAATTCTATCAAACATTTAGAGAAGAGCTAACACCTATCCTTCTCAAACTCTTCCAAAATATAACAGAGGGAGGAACCCTCCCAAACTCATTCTACGAGGCCACCATCACCCTGATATCAAAACCAGACAAGGATGTCACAAAGAAAGAAAACTACAGGCCAATATCACGGATGAACATAGATGCAAAAATCCCCAACAAAATACTAGCAAACAGAATCCAACAGCACATTCAAAGGATCATACACCATGATCAAGTGGGGTTTATTCCAGGAATGCAAGGATTCTTCAATATACACAAATCAATCAATGTGATACACCATATTAACAAATTGAAGGAGAAAAACCATATGGTCATCTCAATAGATGCAGAGAAAGCTTTCGACACAATTCAACACCCATTTATGATAAAAACCCTGCAGAAAGTAGGCATAGAGGGAACCTTCCTCCACATAATAAAGACCATATATGACAAACCCACAGCCAACATCATCCTCAATGGTGAAAAGTGAAAGCATTTCCACTAAGATCAGGAACAAGACCAGGTTGTCCACTCTCACCATTCTTATTCAACATAGTTTTGGAAGTTTTAGCCACAGCAATCAGAGAAGAAAAGGAAATAAAAGAAATCCAAATCAGAAAAGAAGAAGTAAAGCTGTCACTGTTTGCAGATGACATGATACTATACATAGAGAATCCTAAAGATGCTACCAGAAAACTACTAGAGCTAATCAATGAATTTGGTAAAGTAGCAACATACAAAAGTAATGCACAAAATTATCTGGCATTCCTATAAACTAATGATGAAAAATCTGAAAGTGAAATCAAGAAAACACTCCCATTTACCATTGCAACAAAAAGAATAAAATATCTAGGAATAAACCTACCTAAGGAGAGAAAAGACCTGTAGGCAGAAAATTCTAAGACACTGATGAAAGAAATTAAAGATGATACAAATAGATGGAGAGATATACCATGTTCTTGGATTGGAAGAATCAACCTTGTGAAAATGGCTCTACTACCCAAAGCAATCTGTAGATTCAATGCAATCCCTATCAAACTACCAATGGCATTTTTCACAGAACTAGAACAAAAAATTTCACAATTTGTATGGAAACACAAAAGACCCTGAATAGCCAAAGCAATTTTGAGAACGAAAAACAGAGCTGGAGGAATCAGGCTCCCTGACTTCAGACTATACAACAAAGCTACAGTAATCAAGACAGTATGGTACTGGCACAAAAACAGAAAGATAGATCAATGGAACAGGTTAGAAAGCCCAGAGATAAACCCATGCACATATGCTCACCTTATCTTTGATAAAGGAGGCAGGAATGTACACTGGAGAAAGGACAGCCTCTTCAATAAGTGGTGCTGGGAAAACTGGACAGGTGCATATAAAAGTATGAGATTAGATCACTCCCTAACACCATACACAAAAATAAGCTCAAAATGGATTAAAGAGCTAAATGTAAGGCCAGAAACTATCAAACTCTTAGAGGAAAACATAGGCAGAACACTCTATGACATAAATCACAGCAAGATCCTTTTTGATCCACTTCCTACAGAAATGGAAGTAAAAACAAAAATAAACAAATGGGACCTAATGAAACTTCAAAGCTTTTGCACAACAAAGGAAACCATAAACAAGACCAAAAGACAACCCTCAGAATGGGAGAAAATATTTGCAAATGAAGCAACTGACAAAGGATTAATCTCCAAAATTTATAAGCAGCTCATGCAGCTCAATAACAATAAATCAAACAACCCAATCCAAAAATGGGCAGAAGACCTAAATAGACATTTCTCCAGAGAAGATATACAGACTGCCAAGAAACACATGAAAGAATGCTCAACATCATTAATCATTAGAGAAATGCAAATCAAAACTACAGTGAGATATCATCTCACACTAGTCAGAATGGCCATCATCAAAAAACCTAGAAACAATAAATGCTGGAGAGGGTGTGGAGAAAAGGGAACCATCTTGCACTGCTGGTGGGAATGTGAATTGGTTCAGCCACTATGGAGAACAGTATGGAGGTTCCTTAAAAAACTACAAATAGAACTACCATATGACCCAGCAATCCCACTACTGGGCATATACCCTGAGAAAACCATAATTCAAAAAGAGTCATGTACCACAATGTTCATTGCAGCTCTATTTACAATAGCCCGGAGATGGAAACAAGCTAAGTGTCCATCATCAGATGAATGGATAAAGAAGATGTGGCACATATATACAATGGAATATTACTCAGTCATAAAAGGAAACGAAGTTGAACTATTTATAATGAGGTGGATGGACCTAGAGTCTGTCATACAAAGTGAAGTAAGTCATAAAGAGAAAGACAAATACCATATGCTAACATATATATATGGAATTTAAGAAAAAATAAATGTCATGAAGAACCTAGGGGTAAGACAGGAATAAAGACACAGACCTACTAGAGAATGGACTTGAGGATATGAGGAGGGGGTAGGGTACGCTGTGACAAAGCGAGAGAGTGGCATGGACATATATACACTACCAAACGTAAAATAGATAGCTAGTGGGAAGCAGCCGCACAGCACAGGGAGATCAGCCCCCTGCTTTGTGACCACCTAGAGGGGTGGGATAGGGAGGGTGGGAGGGAGGGAGACGCAAGAGGGAAGAGATATGGGAACATATGTATATGTATAAATGATTCACTTTTTTATAAAGCAGAAACTAACACACCATTGTAAAGCAATTATACTCCAATAAAGATGTAAAAAAAATGCTTATTAAATAAATCTATGATGGCTATCTTAAATAAACAAACAACTACAATCTTTAGTTCTTTGGGTGGTCACTCTTTTGGTTTTATTACATTATATAAGGTTGGCCAAAAAGTTCGTTCTGGTTTTTCCCTAAGATAATATGTTACCTACAAGGAAAATTATCTATGCCTAATTTATAAGTTTTAAAGAGATTGTTCAGGTTATTTCTATATGATTCTAAATAGCCAGCTAAAATTAGAAAATTCAGTCAAAAGTCTGCATTTCTGATCTACATGATATCAAACACCTAGATATTTAAAGATACCTGGATCATTGGCATATCTTATAGATCAGCCTAAGGAAGAAAGATAATTAGGACATGTAAAACACATTTCCATATTTTTAATGCTCCTACTGAATTTTTACTTAGCTAATTATGATTTGGCTTTAATGTTAAATATTATGTTTGGGTTTTTTTTCTTATAAGTTGACTTGGTACTAAATTATCCTTATTTTGATGTGTCTGTCACGACTTTAAATATATTTACTGTCATTCATTTCACTTCAATGTTTCTTCTCAGTTATGCTCTTGCCATTTACTCTGTTTTAGCTGTTTTGTGATATGGCATATTTCAAGTTTTTTCACTCTATTTCTTGAGGATTTATAATTTTAACAGCTTGATTTCTTAGTTAATGTTACAAATCTCTCTGATTTCAGGAATCTATAAAAATACTGAAGGCAAAGTGAGGGATATAAGCACAAGAAAGTTTCTGTTACCTAATTTCACCAAAAAATGAAGATTTGATGAACAGGGTGGGGGTGGGTGGTATTGCCTATTTAAATCCATCCGTGGCCCACATTCTGAGCTTCACATGTGGCACATTACAAGATATTTTATATTTTTTGCTTATTTCCATGAAATAAAATATGTTTACTATACATATACTACTGAAACAAGTAGTTTATTCACACTTGAATGTAAAGAACATGCTTCTCTTGATGAGTCATCTGGAGGTGGTAAATGTAAGTAGCAATGTATTTATTTTTGTAAATGTCCTTTAACCCACACTGCTGGCCAAACTTCAGGTTCAGCCTCATTTGATAGGCTGCTTTAAGAAAAATAACTCTCACTTAAAAATAAATAAACATATGACCATCAATAACAATTTCTTCTATTTATATTTCCTTGGAATGCATCATATCTCATATAAATGAATTTAAATACATTCTCAGATTACTAAAATGCCACTCATTCCAAAAGTCCTTTGGAACATGCCTACCCCAAGAATACCAAGATGCACTTAGAATAAAATCCAAACTCTTTAACCCTGACCGACAAGGCCTTGCCTGATCTGTCAATTGCTCATCAATTATTACTCCCTTATTTAATATATCCCAGCCATACCAATCTTCATGTTACATGACTTGCAATGCTCATTTTCCCCTCAGAACCCTTGCATTTGCTGTTCCCTCTACCATGAAGGTTGTTCCTCCAAGTCTTTGGATAACCAGTTCCTTCTTATTCAAGTCTTACCTCAAATGTCACATCCTCAAGAGGTCTGCTCTAAAATTCTAACTGCTCTCTACTCCATTTCCTTGGATCATAGCATTTATCTGTATCTGACATCAGGTATTTTCTTGTTGTCTGCCATAGGCTGAATCTCTGAATAGCCTCATTCTTCCCTGGGGCTTCTCCTCCATTCTGACCATCTAAGTGTGGTCCTTAGATTCTCTCCAGGTTTCTGATTTGTTTTCCCACTCTCTGCTGGGACTGGGGGCTGCCTCAAATCTTGACATGTTTATGTTTGACCCTGATGCCTGTCTTCTTCCTACCAGCACCTTCTGTCTCAGAACTAGATGTGGCTCCCTGTACCCTCATGCCTTGTTTTCACAAAGGGACCTTCCTAAAAGTTATTATCTTTAAGCTACACTCACTAGATCAGAATCTTTGGCTTGGACCTAGGAACTTTGGTTGAATATTCACCTCCTTAAGAAACAGGCTGAACATGAAGACTGTTTTCTTACTCCTCCAACATTCCTTGAGATGGTAAATTTTCTTGACTCTCTCGTATTTCTTGACATTTACAGGAACTTCATTTCCGGAAATAAATGATTTCTCATTAATTTTATCAGGATGCCAAAATATGATTCATGCAGCTTAATGCAAGCAACACATGGTACAGTGAGGTGGCTAGTTGCATGAGTCTGGGTTCAAATCCTAGCTATACCATTTACTAGCGATGTGTACCTGGAGATATTTGTCAAGATCTCTGAGCCTTATCCTCCTAGGTATAAAATGGGGGTAATAAAACAGTCTTCCTGAAAAGGTTGTTGTGAGGATTCAGTGAGATAATGTGAAGTGTTTATATCTGTGCCACACACGCTCACACACTGTGGAGGTGCAGAATGATACAACCCTATGGAGAGGACTTTGCAATATGTAACAAAACCACATGTGTATTTTACCTTTTGGTCCAGCATTGCACCTACAAGTACACCTCCACAAGTAGAGTACAGCATAGACACAAGTTTACTTGTCAAGGCTTTGTTTGTGATAGCAAAGTATTGAAAAAAATCTAAATGTGCCACTGCAGAACGCTGATTGATACAATAGAGCACTATGCAGTTGTGAAAAGATTGAGAAGTACTTGTATGAACTGATATCAAGGGATTTCTATGATGTACTAAGTGAAAAAAGCAAATGCAAAAGAATATTATGATATATATGTAAAACCTTCATCATAAGACAGAAAATCAGAAATATGTATGTATCTACATGCATATATAGAAACACATACATATACATATGCATGTATACCTATGCAAATATTGATACACATATTCATATGTAACTTATTTGCTCAACTTTTGCAAAATGAAATATAGGAAGAATAAACCAGAAACTAATAAAAACAACAACCCATAAGTGGTAGATGGAAATTGGGAGAAAGATAGAAATAAGGTTTCTCTGAATAGATTTTTTTTATGCAGTTTTGCCTTTTGAACCATATGTTTTACATATTCAAAAATTAAATTTAAATGAAAAAGGATTTACAAAAAGCAAGCTCTAAAATTGAATACAAACAGAAAAAAATGAACTTAACCATATATCAACTTGATGATATAACCACAGAGAGAAGCAGAATGTTTTGAACACTGTAGTCTTGACAATACACTTGGTAGGACCTTATCAGGCAAATCCAGATTGTGGGACTTTCTATAGGGTGTCCGTCTTGGAATCTTCAAAAATATTAATGTTAAAACTGAAAAAAATAGACAAGGGGGACTGTACTAGATGAACGAGGACCAAAGAGACAAGATAATGAAATATAATGTGTGATCCTTTCTTGGATCTTGAATTCAACCACAAAAAATAACCATAAAGGACATTATTGGGACAGTTGGGGGGAATTTGCATATGGACTGTAGGTTAAAATATATCATCATATCAACGTTAAGTTCCTTGGATATGATTATAATAAGATGTTTTTGTTCTTAGAAAATATATGCTGAAGTATTTATAGATGAACTGTCATGATTCTACATGAACCTTACTTTCAAACTTCAGGTAAAAAGAAAGACAGAGAGAGGGAAAGCAAACATGCAAAATGTTTATATTACTCTTTCAACTACTCTGTAGGTTTGAAATTTTTCAAAATAAAATTTTGGGAGGTAACCTCCAAAACAAACAAACTAAAAGTGATCTGTGCCTGCTAGCTATTACTATCTCTGATTCTCCCAATCTGGGAGGCTGTGAAAAGGAAACCTGGAATAAATACGTATGGCTGATAATAAAAAAGAAATCGTGTACTGGGATCTATTTTCAGCTTACTGAAGCATGTCAGTTGATACTTATTCATTTCCCATAACATTTGCCCAAACAAATAAAATTGCTCCAACTTTTAAAAAAGGAAGTGAGACTGTCTCCAAGCCTCCCTGGAAAGAAACAGTTAAATCTTATCATTATTTTGCCTCCCTCTTATTTAGTGATGTGCTTTGGCGGAAACTCAAGGGGAGTATAGTTCCAGCCAGCCTCTGGGAAAAACGCAGACAACACTGTCTCTCGCCCCTGTGAATTACACTGGGGGACATGCCGCTGCTTCCAGCCTGCCCATCTCAATTATGATGACAAAGCATCAGGCCAAGAGGCAGACCCCTGGGTAGTTGGGTCTATATTATTTCAGATTTTAAATACTGAAAGCAAGACAGAAAACCTTTCTCCTAGATAGGGAGTGGGAAGTATAATTTACAATAGATTAAGCTCCCCTTATCTGGGGGCATTTAAAGATCTATAGGACCTTCCTTTTAAATTTCTGGTACACAATTGACCTAACAAAACACCTTTACACACTCCTAAATTACATACTTTTAAAAAGTCTTTTTCCCAGATATATAATATTTGCCCCACAAGATGATGAAATGACAATTTGCCACTGGCCTTCTATTTTTCTTTCTTTCAAGACTTAAAAGCCTGTTTCATTTCTATTGCAGGATTGTGTCCAGGTATAGAGAGACACCCTTTGTAACTGGTTAAAAGCTACAGAAAGGCTCTATTGAAACAAAATGCTGCTCATATCCCGATCCATGCCAGTAGGAATAAATCGCACAAAAGCACCTAAAGAAAACCGTTTTATAGTTACTACTGTGGTACATTAGCTGACAAGGGAGAGATGCTTACATTTATAGATTTTTTTTTCCTTTTGTAGAGGCAGAATCTATAAGCAGCTGAAGAATTGTGTATTATCACCGTTGGAATTTGAATTCAGCTAATGAGAACTAAGAGCAAAAGGAAGATGCCTTGTGAGGCTTCTTGGTCTTGGCCCTGTACATGGGCCATAAAATTAGGCTGCCTTGCTTCCCTTCGGGACTACAGCACCTCTCTGCAAATGTATTTCAAGATTCCATTTTCACATGCATAAAAATATTAAAATATGCACCTCCTTAAAGTGTGCATCCTAAGCTAATTATGAAGTTGAAGCTATCAATACCAAGGTAATCTTATGATATCTTATATTTACATAGTATTATGTACCTCTGTGCTTGAGAGCATAGTCACAGACATAATCTCACTTAATCCTGGGAACTCTGTGAGGTAGATTGAGTGGTTCGTCTTTCCATTATGCAGTTAAAGCAACGGAACAAGACATTCTCAATGCTGAAACTTTATGTCTACCATTTATCAGAACTGAAAAAATCTGACTTGAGAGAGAGAGGAAGAGAGAAATATTCAGCTCTTTCACTTACTAGTTGTGTGGCCCTAGACAAATGACCCAACTTCTCTGAGCTTCAGTTTCCTCAGCTGCAAAATAAGGGAAATAATACCTACCTCTTAAGAATGGTTTGATGGTTAAATAATTTATTTTTGAACTTACACTCAAAAATGATAGCTATTTATTTATTGACTCATTCAATAACTATTTTAGTGTTTTTAGCATTTGACAGACAAGAAAGATACAGATCTAGAGGAAGCAAGTAATATAACCATACTCTTAAAATACAGTGCTAGCCTTCATGAAACTCACAGACTTGAAGGTTGGTATACATTTAAATAAACAATTAGAATGTAGTGTGATATTATGGAAAGCCTGCAAAGGCCACCATGGACAGTGTGAAGGTTTTACACTGCACAATCCAGGGGGCAACATTCATGTCACAGTGTCTGTGAGTGATGACACTAGCATTGTGTAATGTACCACCTGAGAAGCCATCCACAGCAATCCTGCTGGTAACAGAAAAAGGTTAATAATAGCTTCATAGAGGTAACATTTAATCTAGGCCATTCCAGAAAAGAGAAAAAGTGCATGAGAATATATGAAGTGAACATGGAATTGCAAGACCACCATTGCCAAAGTAGGTGGAGTACACATATGACCAAAATATGAAGTTGAAAAGATAAAAAGAGACCATGTGGTGAAAGACCTTGTAAACCATGCCAGATGCAGTTAACTCTCCCATAATGTGGGGATTAGGGGCGCCAACCTCCCACACAGTCAAAAATATGCATATAACTATAGTCAGCCCTCCATATCGTGTTCCACATCCTCAAATTCCATGAACCGCAGATCGTATAGTACTGTAATATTTAGAACTGAAAAAAAAAAAGCTGCATATAAGTGGACCCACACAGTTCAAACCATGCTGTTCAAGGGTCAACTGTAATTTGTACTTTACTCTCAACAACAAAGAGCTTTAGTGTAAATATATGACTGCTGCCTTAGTGTAACTTCTCCATTTCCCATCAGCCTCCAATGTCCATTTGGAGATAGTTCCAGGGATTGTCCAAACAAAATGAAACCCAAAAATGTTATTGATAATGCTGAGACCACTGTACAGGATTCACTGTGGCTAAGAGGGAAGACAGCCTTAGAATGAAGCGGACACTCTGGCAGGTATACTGGAGTGAGAAGAAGAAACCAGGCTCCTGATGACTACATTGAATCCCTGGGTCCAGTCTTGTCTGAAGTCCACCTCCTTTGGGATCTTTGGTGATGTGAACCAATAAAATTCTATTTATTACCTAAATCACTTTGAGTTTTGCTGTTTCTTTCCACCAAAAGATTTTAACTAATACAAGTGCCAACAAAAGACTCTAAGCAAAGAAGTAGCATAATTGTATATACATTTTATTAAAATATTACTGGTAGGAACTGGGAAAAGAATGTACTAGAAGAGGCCAGAAGTCAATAGAATAGTCTTTCACCAAAGTCCAAGCAAAAAGGGAAGACAAAAGGATGAGCTGTATATCCTGTCATAAAAAAAAAATCTTCAAGGAATATTTTTCACAGTAAAACCAAATTGCAAAAAATTTTGTATAATATAATCTTGTTTAATTTTTAAAACCTTCTTTATTTATGTGCTTATGTATCACTTCACAGTTTACTACTATATTCTGCCTGAATTTTTTTAAATGAGAACTCTTAGTTGTATAATTTAAAGAAAGAAAATTTAAGAAATAATGACCAAGTGACTCAACTCTGTGGCCTTGAATGGAAAGGATGAATTTGAAAGACATTTAGAAGTCAATCTATCTAAAGCCATCCTTTTAGGAGAAGTTCTAGCCCCACCTCATACATGACTCTTTTTTGGACTACCACTTCCCAGGATGATCTTTCTCCTTTTAACTCCTAATATTCTCACTCTCTAGATGATCATTCAGTCTTTCCCACATTCTGCCTTGTACTGAAGATTAACTTTTTATGAATGTATTGATATATCTTCCAAATGGTTATAATCTCCAAGAATCTTGGTTTATGCTATTTTTATAACTCCACTACGCCTAGCCCTGTGCTTTGTATGTTGTAACTATTCAAATATCTCCTGGTTTGCTGGGTGTTCTTTCACACCCAGTGTAGAGAGGGCACTACACTGCCCTCTCTATTCCGCATTCCCCTACCAAACTGCAAGCAACCCTTGACCAAACAGGCCTGGAAATCTCCTGAGAATGCTTCTGTCCTGCAACATTAGAACTCTTCCAGGTTCTAGTTTTAGCACTGCCTCTGTATTACCGAAAGGCCTTGGGAAAGTGTCAACTTCGGTGAGTCTCTTTCTGTCTTGTAAAAACCTTCACAGAAATATCTGGAGAGGCCAAGATTAAAAGTCAAGATACAGGGCTTCCCTGGTGGTGCGGTGGTTGAGAATCTGCCTGCTAATGCAGGGGACACAGGTTCGAGCCCTGGTCTGGGAGGATCCCACATGCCGCGGAGCAACTAGGCCCGTGAGCCACAACTACTGAGCCTGCGCGTCTGGAGCCTGTGCTCCGCAACAAGAGAGGCCACGATAGTAAGAGGCCTGTGCACCGCGATGAAGAGTGGCCCCCGCTTGCCACAACTAGAAAAAGCCCTCGCACAGAAACTAAGACCCAACACAGCAAAAATAATAATAAATTAATTAATAAACTCCTACCCCCAGCATCAAAAAAATTTTCCATCAGGCAGGACAATCACATACTTTGCTAAATAGCTTTGGCTGGGTCTGTAACTAACCAACAACATCCCTTTAAAAAAAAAAAAAAGTCAAGATACATGGGACATCCCTGGTGGCACAGTGGATAAGAATCTGCCTGCCAATGCAGAGGACAGGGGTTCGATGCCTGGTCCGGGAAGATCCCACATGCCATGGAGCAACTAAGCCTGTGTGCCACCACTACTGAGCCTGTATTTTAGAGTCGGTGTGCTGCAACTACTGAAGCTCACGTGCCTAGAGCCCGTGCTCCACAACAAGTGAAGCCACAGCAATGAGAAGCCTGTGCACCGCAACCAAGAGTAGCCCCCACTCGCCGCAACTGGAGAAAGCCCACAGCAACAAAATCCCAACGCAGCCAAAAATAAAAATTAAATCAAATCTTAAAAATAAATAAATAAATTTTAAAAAACAGTGTACATACACCTTAATTTAAAAATACTTTGTAAAAAAAAGTCAAGATACTCAGAACTTGTGAAGCACAGAAGGAAAAAGCTGGCTGGTGGAAAGACAACATTGGAGAAGAAATAACATATCTGAAGGAAGATAATTAAAATACATTCTAGAGAAAGTACAACTGATAAAGACATCCATTTGAGAAAAGCAATAGGACAAGAGGACATAGCTAAAGGCTTTGCACCAGAACCCATGATCCAAGTAAATAAGTTGTCCTCAAATGACTACAACAAAAATCACAAACAGATTTGATCTGGTTGTGTTTTGTTGTCAAGGTCATTTACTCAATGAGTTCATTTAGTTTCTATATTTATGAAGCACTGTGGTCAGTACTGAGAAGACAGTAATAAGATAAGCATGATCCTGCCCTCATGAAGCTTCAGTTCTAGTGAAGGATAAAGACAAGTAAACAATCAATTGCAATACAGTATGATGAGTGCAGTATTGGGAGGGCACCACTCACATTGTAGTCTGTGTACCTGGACATTTACATTTTTCCCTGAAGGACATTTTCACAAACCGCAATGTGGGTAGTGCTCTGGATAAGAAATATAATGGGTGTTATGGATTGAATGTTTATGTCTCCCTGAAATTCATATGTAAAGCCCCAACCCCTAAGGTGATTATATTTAGAAACAGAGACTTTACGAAGGTAATTAAGGTAAAATGAGGTCACATGGTTGGAGCTTTCATCTGATGGGATTAGTGTCCTTGTAGGAAGAGACATGAGTGGAGAGAGCTCACAATCTTGCTCTCTCCTCACCATGTGAGGACACAGCACGAAGATGGCTGTCTACAAGCCAGGGAGAGATCTCCCACCAGAAACCAATCCTGCTGGACCTTGGTCTGGGACTTCCAGCCTCCAGAAAATTTCTATTCTTTAACCACCTAGTTTGTAGTATTTTGTGATGTCAGTTCTAGCAGACTGATTCAATAGGAAAATCACAGAGCATTATAGGAGCACCTAACCCAATCTTAAGGGTTTATAGAAGTCCTCCCAAGAGAAAATGAAATTTAATACCAGATCCAAGGAATGAGTAATAGTTAGCAAGTCAAAGGGAGAGTTGGTAGAGGGGCTGGGGGAAGGTGTCATGTGGAAATGTTTCTCAGGCAAAGAGAGGAGCAGATACAGAGGACAAGACACAGTCACGGTCCACACTGAGCGAGAGGGGCACAGCTGTAAAAGGATTAGCAGGACACAGTCACACAGGTCTTTTATAAACCTTCATAAGAAGTTTGGATTTTACGCACAGATCTATAAAAATGCTATAATATTCCTAATATCATGAAAATTAACAATAATTGGAATCATTTGTTCTGTGTAAAATAATTTGCAATCTGGAAGGAAATTTTCACTTCTCCAGTTTTTCAAACATTTGCTCAGCACCACATGGTTAGCCGTCAGTGACATTTGTTTAATAAATGATGGGTTTAGGCTTTTTCTGAGGTTATTATGATCCTCATCTTACCATTGCAATGTACCCACGGTTCCAAATCAAAGGGTTTTTAATGACCTCTTATTGACATGGTAAAAAAGCCTTTCTCTAAAGAAACCCATGTAATAACTGCTTAAAATTCAGGCTTGCAGTCAGATTGCCTCCTAAAATTCAGCCCTGGCATCACCAGATCAGCCAACACAGTGCTGGATTTGGGAAGGTCAGGTTTAAACCATCCACTCTGGCCTCCAGAACAATTCTGTATTCTTACTCCTCCTGCAAGCTGCCGATCCTTGGATGAGTATTACCACTACCATTTTACATTTCTTATCCTTCCGGAAAACAATAGCTAAACATCGGAGCATGAAATAATATTTTGTTCTGGGGTCTGCTGAGCATGTCAGGTCAAATTCTCCTTTTTTTGGCCTTCAAGTTGTTTTGTGAACTCCCCGAATAGCATTGCACCATATTTCGTCTTCAGGAAAACAGACATTTTGAAAACAAGAGTTGATGGACCTTGACAGCCAGCTCCTTAGCATGGGAGATAGTTACACTCTGACGTTGGGGTCCTTGCCCTTCTCCAACTTCCTCCCACAGCACTGTGAACTCACGGCTGCTGGGAGTCCACTGCCTACTGGACATACCTTAGTCTCAGCATTTGGAGAAGATGGCCAGCTCTCAGAAATCTTGAAAATACTTTTTCATACTGCCCATTTTTTAGTGTGTATCTGATGCACATAAAAATCTCAATGTGATGAAACTAAGAATTGGAGCCATGGGATGAGGAAGCCATATAAACTCAGGTTAATAACGTGAGCAAACCCCCACCCCAATACAGTACCACTGCTGATTGAGCTGGCAGCAAGAAGTCATTTGGAGGAAAGGTGTTTCTGTGATCAATAATCTTTGAGCATCCTATTCAGAAATATCAGGCTTTAGAACTCAACAAAAGAGTCATCCTGAGAGAGCAATGAGACACCCAAATTGCTTCAGAAACAGAGATGTCACTCACCCTCCTGAAACTCTAGAGGAAGGTCAGCGAGTGCAGCTCACCTGAATTCTTCACCACTCTGTGTAAAGATGGCTTTGGCCAAGTCATTGGATCTATTTCACATAGAAATAATATTAACCCCCTACTCTGCCTGAATAACTGTTCTCATCTCAGTGTGGGATTCACTCTTCTAGAATCCTTACAGGTGCTTTTCTTACCTCTGGGGCAGCTACCAGCCCCTTTACCACCAGTAATGGACAGCGTATCTATCGGTCACTTCTTTATTTTCACTTGTCTTTGTCTGCTTGTCTGTCTTAGGTCAGGTTTGCTGGAAACAGACCCTGAGACAGAGACTTGCACACAGTTTTATTGGGGCATGAAGTTAGGACCGACGTGCACACGGAAGTGAAGAACAGAAGTGAAGGAAAGGGGTTCGCGGTAAGAGGAAGGAGATGAATTGGGATGTAGTCACACTGGGGGCCAGACCTACAGAGAGCACTGAAGCTAGCATGGTCCTTCAGAGTTGTCCCAGTTACGGCAAGGGGGCTGGGGCTTTATATTCCTCAGTTGACAGGTTCTTAGGTGAGGGCTGCTCTAGGAAGTGATCCTGGCCTTGGGTAAGGCAGCTCCAGCAGATAGAGAGCGATTCCTGGGGAGGGGCTCAGCTGTGAGTCTTCAGCAGCAACACCCCCCAGAATCTGGGGGACTGATGTCTTTCACTGGAAGGGGGCGTGGATGCTGCCCCACAGCATTGACCACACCCCCTCACCCGATAATTTGAGGAGCAGCGAGGGATGGAGAGAGTCTGACTTAGGGTGATTAAGTCACATTTTCTCCCCTCTTATTTAGGTCAGCATCCCCTTTTCATTCCTCCTCCCTCCTAAACTCTGGTGGTATGTTAAGGAAATGCTCCAAGGGGGCTCTTGTTTCCACTCCTCCAAAAGGATCAGACTAAGGAAGGCAGCTTAGGCCAAGGGTCTTGTAGTTTTAAATTCTGTAGTGCTTAGATAGGTTTAAATACATTATGTAATATTTTTTACAAAAGGAAATTTCTAATACTCACTTCTAATTTTTCTTGCTAGCTTTGAAATGCAAAATGCACAGTATTTCCGCTACATTCTGGTCCAATGAATTTTTGTCCACCATCCAAGAAGGCTTACAGCCATTGTTTCTATGGGAAAATGTGTATTGAGTTCCAAGTACTCAGATCAAAAGAAGTCTTGGAACATTGCCAGCTGGGGACTGCCACACAGGTAGTGGCTGAAATGAGCACGTCATAATTGTCAAACCCTTCAAACACACAGAGGAAGAGCAACCAGCCGATTAGAAGCTGAAGTTTCTCAAACTCATGCTGGAGGGCCAAAATATAGTTCTCATCAATTTATTCCCAACAAATAAATCCAGTAACACACACTCCAAAACAAGGTAGGCTATCTCTAGAGCTCACACGTTTTAATGGAATCGCACTTCATTTCTGGAACAAGCACATCTTGCCCAAGCAGCTCAGCTCTCATTACCAACAGGGTCTGGTCACTGCTCCCTCCATCGCCAGCATGATCCCCATCATACGAAGGAAGCTGGCGTGAGGAAGGATCAGGGCTGCAGCCTGCAGCTGGGAAGGCGGGCCTGCCCCTGCCCCAGCCTCCGCCTGGGACTCCCTCAGGGCTGCGGGATCTGAAATGTCCCTTTAACTCTCTTTGGCTCTTTTACCTGTGAAACAGGCCGCAAACAGCCTTTTCCAGGAAGACTCAATGTTCATTCAACGTAATCAAAGAAAAACCCGCCCGCAAGGGAGACACAGAGCTCAGAGCAGTTCCTGAGGAATGACTTACTTTCCTCCTCAAAGGGGGTTAGTATTTCTGAGGTTCGAGGCCCTCTGATTCCTTTGACAGTGATGTTCATAATCGCCGGCTCTCCGCTGGCAGGGCGGCACCACCGAGGAAAGCCCGGTGTGAGATGTGCCCAGTGCAACAATGCCGGTTAAATAAGTACCCTTCATCATCTCCCAACAGTCAAGGAGTTTTAAATCCTGTCAATTCATCCCAGTGAGGGAGATTATGTGATTTCCATGTTCAAGTGCCCCTGTAGTTTGATTTGCATAAGCAAAGACTTTGGGGACATGGAAACAAAGGATCAGTGTGAAGGACTGGAGCGCTGTTAGCATAGAGCATTCTGATTTCCAGACAGCGGGTCCAGCAAATCACTGGCACCTTCCCCCACCCCCACCCCCCACCCAATCAAATTTAGGATTTGAAGATTTCTCATCTACTATAAGGAGAGAGGTTACGGAGCTGAGGTTTACCAGGAAGGCTGTCTTCTTAAGCACAATAATTTCTTTCCTTAAAGGGCTCCCTTCCTCCCACCACCTCTTTCTCTTCTGATGTTCGTTCCAAGGCACAAATATTCTGCCTGATAATACTGGGAGAGGCAGCCACAACCATTTCCAACACTGCAGAACACAGAGGGGAGCTCTGTCTTCATCAACACACACACACACACAAACACACAAATGTATTTATTTTTATCCTGTTTTTTCATCCACTCATGGAATATTGATCCAGCAACACCTAATAAAAAGGACATTGGTTAGGAAATTTGAAGACTTGGATTTGTCCTGACTTTGCCACATTAGTTATCTGGGCAACTCACCTATGTCCTCTGCAACCCAGTTTTCTCCTCTCTAAAATAGAAGGGATGGACCTGAAAACCCTTGGATTCCTTCCATCCCTAACATAAGAAAAATTAATAAGACAACCCAGTGCATGGTCATAGCAGACAGACTGAACAACTGGAATATAGGGGCTGAAGGCCAAGGGGAGTATCCCAGAAGCCCCACCTTAAGTATGCTGTCACCTGTCACTTTAAGAGTTTGTCACCTACCATCCTTGAGCTAGTCTCTACTTCTTTGAAAGAATATCAACAAATGTGTCTTAGGAGTGTTGGGAAAGTTAAATATAGTACTTCTATGTGAAAAGCACTTTGCAAATTATAAATGCAATACACTGCTACTAATGTGTTAACTCAGGTGAAATTGAAATTCCAAGTACTAACAGCAGGATGTTGTCAAACAGTCCTTTAACCCATTGGTTTTCAGGGGAGTGGACTTGGGAGTGATTTTACCTCCCGGGAGATATTTGGTAATGCCTGGAGACATTTTTTGTTGTCACAACCAGGAGCAGAGGAGAGGGGCTATTGGCATCAGCAGGACAGCGGCTGGGGATGCTTCTAAACATTCTGCAAGATCAGGACAGTCCTTTGCAACAAAAAATTATCCTGCTTAATAGTAGGCCTAATACTCCAAAATCATCCTAAACAGTGGCTGTCTGTTTTCCCGGGAAGGAAGATAAGTCCAGTCAGAATGGACCACCAATACTTAGATCCCGTGAATATACCTAGACTCCAACAGAGTCCTGTAGTCCCATGACAGAGCTTCAGCTAAAAGCAGTTTCCTTCAAAGATTTCATCACCAAGCTCTTAGCTACAAGAATTTGGATGGAGGTTGTCCTGTGACCAAAACGTACCCTACATGGAAGGGCAGGAAAACCATGAGCATGTGAATAAGTATGGAAAACATAAGCTCTCGTTTTCATTGTGGTCAGGGGAAGAAAGTCAAATCTCTGTAACACATTTATTACATGTAATTAGGCAATGGGAGCTGGGGAAAGAATATATGCAGATTGGACAAGGCATCTGGTATACTGTGGGCTGAACTCACTGAGTAGCTCATTCTCTCTGGAAATCTACCAATCTAAAGGTCTGCTGTGAACAGACAATATAAGAGTTTAAAATATCTGCTATAATTGATATTTCTTTCAGTTACTTTTTTAAAAAGAGGTTTGATGACTAGCCAGGTGTTACAGAATTTGAAGCGTGAGTAGTTCTACTGAATGTCTGTTGAGCATTTGCACTAGAAACACTGCTTGCAACCCAGGCTGAACAGTGAACATGATTCTGTTGGATCTTTAGTGGGCTGGTAGTTTTAGTCTCCAACTGGTTCAACACCTCAGATGGAGAAAAATAAATAATGAAACCAGAAACTTTTATTTCACATTTAAACAGCAATGTTTTTGTCCCAAAGAAAAAAATAATTTTAAATGCATTTGACTTATTTCTCACCATAATGCCTTAAGGAGGATGTTACCATAAATGGGGAAACAAAATTGTAAGGAATAAGAAAGCTTTGAAGGTAGGATTAGAACTCAAAACTTTTAAATCATTGAAACTCATGGCAACGGTTCTGAAAATGCAACAGTTACCTTCTCTATACCTTCTCCTTAAACTTGACATTTTCCCGTTCCGTGTTACGCCAATATGTTCTCTAAAAGGCTTTTTTTTTTTTTTTTTTTAATCACAGTGACTTGGTAGGTGAGCGTATTGCAGTGCTGGCCATTCCCTCTTGACTTGTCACGTTCAGACCAGATTTCAGTCCTTGGGCCTGGTGTTAAGGTCTCTGACACCTCTGACCACACTGAGAGTTCTTCCTTTACCCTCTTGAAATGTTGGTGCAGGCACTGGCACTGACTCTCTCCACAGAGATGAAGAGCCTGGAAGTGAAATCGCATAGTGGAGGTGAACACCTTGTAAAACACAGAGCAAAGGCATGATGGTTTTAAGGTGAACCAAGGTCACTGCTCCTGGGAGTTTGGTGAGGTGACATTGACAACACCTTCAGAAGCCCTGGTTTTGTAGTACACTGGTCATTGAGGTCTCTTTGAGAGGAAGTAGCTGATTAAGATATATGCAGATAACATTCCAGATTTTTCCTGGGTCTGAATATAAACTTGGCTGGCCTTTTTGAAATGGCATAAAATCTGTCAAGTCACCAGGCTGCCATTTTTTAAATTCCTGCTACAACGAACTAAGTGGCACCTCCCAGGATTTACCCCATGTTCAAAACTTGTTCTTTTAATTAAAGGATAAAACAACCTGATAAAACCCTAAGAATATAATTTAGGTTCTAGGAGACTCCAACTATTGGGGGTCTACTTTTGTCTCTGTACTTCCCTTAGGACCTAAGTGAACTCTTAAACTTTTTAATTAACAGTTTATTATAAGAAATTCGTAAAGGTATTATTCTCCTATCATCCTGTAACATGCACGCAAACATACACATTTTCTTTGTAGAGTTCACTTTTGAGGTTTCTGGTTAAAGACAATCCCAGCTTCTAAAAGGCCTTCTTTGGTTTGAGGCAAAGAGAGACGAACAGCTCAGGAGGTGCCTCTCAGAACCTGTAGATCATTTTTATTAAGGATGGGGAGACACAGGAATGGATGAAGGTAGAGGGAAGGAGATTATCTTCCATAGATGTGTATACGTTCAAACTGGAGGAGAAGTTCTCAGTGGTGCATAGGTTAAGGAATCTTAAATAACTGTCCAAGGAGCTTTCCCTGAGAAAGCAGTACTACCCCTGGTAGGATCACCTACATGGGCTGGTTTTGTCAGCACAATTGGAAAAGAAGAACCTCAAAGCCAATCCTCTGGGAGAACAATAGCCTGACAAAGAGATACAGGGAGAAAATTCTTCTTAGTGAAAATGATGTTTATTCAAAAATACTTCCAGAATCTATCACACTTCAAGGAATAAAGACATTTTTTTTCTTTCTATAAGGAGGAAATTGAACCAGTCGCACTGTTAGAGCAATGGTAACAAAGGAAGCTCAGCCAGACCCAAGATGTGGGCAGGTACTTATAAGACCCTCTGGTGGAGGACCTTCAGGATGGCGGAGGAGTAAGACATGGAGATCATCTTCCTCCCCACAAATACATCAAAAATACATCTACATGTGGAAAAACTCCTACAGAACACCTACTGAAAGCTGGCAGAAGAAATCAGATGCCCCAAAAGGCAAGAAACTCCCCACATACCTGGCTGTGTGGCTGACAGGGTCTTGGTGCTCCAGTCGGGAGTCAAGTCTCTGAAGTGGAAGAGCCGAGTTCAGGACATTGGATCACCAGAGACCTCCCAGCCCCATGTAATATCAATCAGTGAGAGCTCTCCCAGAGATCTCCCTCTCAACGATGAGACCCAGCTCCACTCAACAATGAGCAAGCTTCAGTGATAGACACCCCATGCCAAACAACTAGTAAGAAAGGAAAACAACCTCAGCAATCAGCAGAGAGACTGCCTAAAATCATAATAAGATCACAGACACCCCAAAACACACTACTGGATGTGGTTCTGCCCACCAGAAAGACAAGATCCAGCCTCATCCACCAGAACACAGGCACTAGTCCCCTCCACCAGTAAACTTACACAACCCAGTGAACCAACCTTACCTACTGGAGGCAGACACCAAAAACAACAGGAATTATGAACGTGTAGCCTGCAAAAAGGAGACCCCAAACACAGTAAGTTAAGCAAAATGAGAAGACAGAGATATACGTATCAGATAAAGGAGCAGAGTAAAAACCCACCAGACCAAACAAATGAAGAGGAAATAGGCAGTCTACCTGAAAAAGAATTCAGTGTAATGATACTAAAGATGATCCAAAATCTTGGAAATAGAACAGAGAAAATACAAGAAACATTTAACAAGGACCTAGAAGAACTAAAGAGCAAACAAACAATGATGAGCAACACAATAAATGAAATTTTAAATTCTCTAGAAGGAATCAATAGCAGAATAACTGAGGCAGAAGAACGGATAAGTGACCTGGAAGATAAAATAGTGGAAATAACTAACACAGAGCAGAATGAAGAAAAAAAATGAAAAGAATTGAGGACAGTCTGAGAGACCTCTGGACAACATTAAATGCACCAACGTTTGAATTATAGGGGTCCCAGAAGAAGAGGAGAAAAAGAAAGGGACTGAGAAAATATTTGACAAGATTATAGTTGAAAACTTCCCTAATATGGGAAGGAAATAGTCAATCAAATCCAGGGAGTGCAGAAAGTCCCATACAGGATTAATCAAAGGAGAAACATGCAAAGACACATATTAATCAAGCTATTAAAAATTAAATACAAAGAAAAAACATTAAAAGCAGCAAGGGAAAAGCAACAAATAACATACAAGGAAATCGCCATAAGGTTAACAGCTGATCTTTCAGCAGAAACTCTGCAAGCCAGAAGGGAGTGGCAGGACATATTTAAAGTGATGGTGATGAAAGGGAAGAACCTACAACCAAGATTACTCTACCCAGCAAGGATCTTATTCAGATTTGATGGAGAAATTAAAACATTTACAGGCAAGCAAAAGCTAAGGGAATTCAGCACCACCAAACCAGCTTTACAACAAATGCTAAAGGAACTTCTCTAGGAAGGAAACACAAGAAAAGGAAAAGACCTACAATAACAAATGCAAAAGAATTAAGAAAATGATAATAGGAACATACCTATCAATAATTACCTTAAATATAAACGGATTAAATGTTCCAACCAAAAGACATAGACTGACTGAATGGATATGAAAAAAAGACCCATATATATGCTGTCTACAAGAGACCCACTTCAGACCTAGGGACACATACAGACTGAAAGTGAGGGGATGGAAAAAGATATTCCATGCAAACGGAAATCAAAAGAAAGCTGGAGTAGCAATTCTCATATCAGACAATATAGACTTTAAAATGAAGATTATTACAAGAGAAAAAGAAGGACACTACATAATGATCAAGGGATTGATCCAAGAAGAAGAAGATATAACAATTGCAAATATTTATACACCCAACGTAGGAGCACCTCAATACATAAGGCTAATGCTAAGAGCCATAAAAGGGGAAATGGACAGTAACACAATCATAGTAGGGGATTTTAACACCACAATTTCACCAATGAACAGATCATCCAAAATGAAAATAAATAATGAAACACAAGCTTTAAATGACACATTAAACAAGATGAACTCAACTGATATTTATAGGACATTCCATCCAAAAACAACAGAATACACTTTCTTCTCAAGTGCTCATGGAACATGCTCCGGGATAGATCATATCTTGGGTCACAAATCAAGCCTTGGTAAATTTAAGAAAATTGAAATCGTATCAAGTATCTTTTCCGACCACAATGCTATGAGACTACATATCAAATACAGGGAAAAAAACTGTAAAACATAAAAACACATGGATGCTAAACAATATGCTACTAAATAACCAAGAGATTACTGAAGAAGTCAAAGAAGAAATCAAAAAATACCTAGAGACAAATTACAATGAAAACACGACGATCCAAAATCTATAGGATGCAGCTTAGCAGTTCTAAGAGGGAAGTTTATAGCAATACAATCCTACCTCAAGAAACATGAAAAATCTCAAACAAACAACCTTACCTTACACCTAAAGCAATTAGAGAAAGAAGACCAAAAAAAACCCAACTTAGCAGAAGGAAAGAAGTCATAAAGATCAGATCAGAAATAAATGAGAAAGAAATGAAGGAAACAATTGCAAAGATCAATAAAACTAAGAGCTGGTTCTTTCAGAAGATAAACAAAGTTGATAAACCATTAGCCAGACTTATCAAGAAAAAAGGGGAAAAGACTCAAATCAACAGAATTAGAGCTGAAAAAGGAGAAGTAACAACTGATACTGTAAAATACAAAGGTTCATGACAGATTACTACAAGCCACTATATGCCATTAAAATGGGCAACATGGAGGAAATGGACACATTCTTAGAAAAGCACAACTTTTCACAACTGAACCAGGAAGAAATAGAAAATGTAAACAGACCAATCACAAGCACTGAAAGTGAAACTGTGATTAAAAATCTTCCAACAAACAAAAGCCCAGGAACAGATGGCACCACAGGCGAATTCTATCAAACTTTTAGAGATGAGCTAACACCTACCCTTCTCAAACTTTTCCAAACTATAGCAGAGGGAAGAACACTCCCAAACTCATTCTACAAGGCCACCATCCCCCTATTACCAAAACTAGATAAAGATGTCACAAAAAAAGAATACTAAAGGACAATATCACTGATGAATATAGATGCAAAAATCCTCAACAAAATACTAGCAAACAGAATCCAACAGCACATTAAAAGGATCATACACCATGATCAAGTGGGGTTTATCCCAGGAATGCAAGGATTCTTCACTATATGCAAATCAATAATTGTGACACACCATACTAACAAATTAAAGTATAAAAACCATATGATCAACTTAATAGATGCAGAAAAAGCTTTTGAACAAAATTCAACATGCATTTATGATAAAAACCCTACAGAAAGTAGGCATAGACGGAACTTACCTCAACACAATAAAGGCCATATATGAGAAACTCACAGCCAACATCGTTTCAATGGTTAAAACTGAAACCATTTCCACTAAGAACAGGAAAAAGACAATGTTGCCCACTCTCACCACTATTATTCAACATAGTTTTGAAAGTTTTAGCCACAGCAATCAGAGATGAAAAGGAAATAAATGGAATTCAGATTGGAAAAGAAGAAGTAAAACTGTCACTGTTTGCAGATGGCGTGATACTATACATAGAGAATCCTAAAGATTCTCTCAGAAAACTATTAGAGCTAATCAATGAATTTGGTAAAGTAGCAGGATATAAAATTAATGTACAGAAATCTCTTGCATTCCTATACACTAATGATGAAAAATCTGAAAGAGAAATTAGGGAAACACTCCCAGATACACTGCAACAAAAAGAATAAAAACCTAGGAATAAACCTACCTAAGGAGACAAAAGACCTATATGCCAAAAACTATAAGACACTGATGAATGAAATCAAACACAATACAAACAGATGAAGAGATATATCGTGTTCTTGAATTGGAAGAATCAACATTGTGAAAATTACTATACTACCCAAAGCAATCTACAGATTCAATGCAATCCCTATCAAATTATTAATGGCATTTTTCACAGAACTAGAACAAAAATATTCATGGTTTGTATGGAAACACAAGAGACCCCGAATAGCCAAAGCAATCTTGAGAAAGAAAAACAGAGCTGGAGTAATCAGGCTCCCAGACTTCAGACTATACTACAAAGCTACAGTAATCAAGGCAGTATGGTACTGACACAAAAACAGAAATATAGATCAGTGGAAGAGGATAGAAAGCCCAGAGATAAACCCACGCACCTATGGTCACCTTATCTTTGATAAAGGAGGCAAGAATATACAATGGAGAAAAGACAGCTTCTTCAATAAGTGGTGCTGGGAAAACTGGACAGCTACATGTAAAAGAATGAAATTGGAACACTCCCTAACACCATACACAAAAATAAACTCAATATGCATTAAAGACCTAAATGTAAAACCGGACACTATAAAACTCTTAGAGGATAGCTTAGGGAGAACACTCTATGACATAAATCACAGCATACCTTTTTTGACCCACCTCCTAGAGAAATGGAAATATAAACAAAAATAAATAAATGGGACCTAATGAAACTTAAAAGCTTTTGCACAGCAAAGGAAACCATAAGCAAGACGAAAAGACATCCTCAGAATGGGAGAAAGTATTTGCCAATGAAGCAACTGATAAAGGATTAATCTCCAATATTTACAAGCAGCTCATGCATCTCAATATCAAAAAACAAACAACACAATACAAAAAATGGGCAGAAGACCTAAATAGACATTTCTCCAAAGAAGATATACAGATTGTCAACAAACACATGAAAGGATGCTCAACATCACTAATCATTAGAGAAATGCAAATCAAAACTACAATGAGGTATCACTTCACACTAGTCAGAATGGCCATCATAAAAAAATCTACAAACAATAATTGCTGGAGAGGATGTGGAGAAAAGGGAACCCACTTGCAGTGTTGGTGGGAATGTAAATTGATACAGCCACTATGGAGGACAGTATGGAGGTTCCCTAAAAAGCTAAAAATAGAGCTACCATGTGATCCAGCAATCCCACTACTGGGCATATACCCAGAGAAAACTATAATTCAAAGAGCCTGGTACCACAATGTTCATTGCAGCACTATTTACAATAGCCAGGACATGGAAGCAACCTAAGTGTCCATTGACAGATGAAAGGATAAAGAAGATGTGGTACTATATACAATGGAATATTACTCAGCCATTAAAAGAAAACAAATTGAATTATTTGTAGTGAGGTGGATGGACCTAGAGTCTGTCCTACAGAGTGAAGTAAGTCAGAAAGAGAAAAACAAATACTGTACACTAACACATATATATGGAATCTAAAAAAACCAAAATGGTTCTGAAGAACCTAGGGGCAGGACAGGAATAAAGATACAGATGTAGAAAATGGACTTGAGGATGGAGTGGGGGAAGGGTAAATTGGGATGAAGTGAGAGAGTGGCATGGACATATATACACTACCAAATGTAAAATAGATAGCTAGTGGGAAGCAGCCGCGTAGCACAGGGAGATCAGCTCGGTGGTCTGTGACCACCTAGAGGGGTGGGATAGGGCGGGTGGGAGGGAGAAGCAAGAGAGAGGGTATATGGGAATATATGTATATGTATAGCTGATTCACTGTGTTATACAGCAGAAACTAACACAACAATGTAAAGCAATTATACTCTAATAAATATGTTAAAAAAAAAAAAAAGCCAAAGACCCTCAGGTGTAGTTTGTGGTCTCTGCTGGAGAGTGAGGGATTCCAGGAAGACAGATGAAACAAACGTTCCTATAGTGTCTGTCTCAGAACAATAAGAAAACTTCCTGAGATCAGAGCATCCTGGAACATACCACCTCACCCTTGCTCAGATTTTATATCAAAACTAATTATCAATATTCCATTTGACACAAAAGTGTTTTAAAATAGAATGAAACAAGCTTGATTAAATATGAAAAGGCAAGAAGGTATATGTAATTAACTTCTGTTCCCTTTGCTGATAACTTATCCTATGTGGTTCCCTTTGTTCCTCAAATCTAAAATTGTCATATGGATCAAAACAAAGTCTTCTTTTAAAAAAGACTTTAAATAAATAAATGAAGAATCTGTTTAAAGAAATATATTCTGAGATACACTTTTTTAGTTTCCTCAGTCACTACCCTGATATTAAGTCAAAGTTACACATACTCTCCTAGTGAAATGCTTAAGATAAAACAAGGTTTAATAAATGTTTCAAGCTTATCGGTGAACAGTCACACTTCTCCCTCTGTCTTTTCATTTACTACATTTTTCCACATAAGGAACGCCATATCTGATCAACCATTTTAAAAATAAACAAAGCTCTGTGGGTGGCTGATCTCCGATTGTGTCTGAGATTCATCTTTGTATCGGTGCTAATCTGTGTTGTCGTCCAGTCTTGAAGCTTCCCCAACCTCCAGTGGAAGGCACTCACCTAGGAAACAGAAGATCCATTTTTCAATTGTCCCAGAAGGTTCTTTCTCAACATGAATGCTTCCATGAGTAGTTTATATCCCATTGACTATAACCCTATTACCTCTATTGGGAACAGATGTTGGTATGTTGTAAAAAACTAATATTCATCACAAAAATTTCATTTAGATCATTGTACATGAACACATAGAGATAAATGCAGGGCTAAAGTAATAGAATTCAAGAACATGGAAAAATTCAGAAATAGCTTATTCTTGCTATGCACTTTATCTTCTGGAAGTAAAAGCAACAAACTGTGCCAAGAATTGATTGGGAATTAATTATAAAATTCTCTGACCTAAATCAAATTATAGATTATGTGAAAATAGAATTATTTCCATACATTGCAAAATTGTACTTTCCTGAGTATATCTGTTTTACTATGTAGTATTGCACACTTTTTCAATGGCACTCTATGCTAATCATTGTCATTTATTTTATACACATTTTTAGCTCAACTCTACTTATAAGGACACTTAGGATTCCAAACATGCACAGTTTTATGGAAAAATACCATTTTTGATATATTGCCCAGTAGACACTGATAATGTCAAATCTTTTGAGAAGCTTACCAAATAGTGGTAGATTTTTTAGTTATGATTAAAGTGAAACAGAATGCCTATTACATATTGACCAACAAAGAGAGATTGTTGGAAGATTCCAGAACAGTGAGGTGCTATCAGAGGGTGTTCTTAGATGTCCACCAAAGGCCGTTCATTACTTAAGGCCAGGAAAGATTTATGAGGCTGCAAAAGGAACAGAGTGTAACAATTATTCAAAAAGGATATTTGAATTTAGGTATCAAAAATTTGAACAGCCTTAGTTACACGATATTTGACAAGGGAAATGTCACTGTCTTTATTTTTGAGTCCTTAGAAATGAGTTTGAAACTTGGAATAAGTACAAAATCATCAAAGAGGAGCTCAGCATCTCTTAGTAGGACTGTCCCGGTTCAGCCATGCTGTTATCCATATGATGTTGTAAAAATTCAAATAAAGATTGAAAGTGTTTTTCCTCACCTGCTCCTGTCTGGTAAAAGTACTCATGAAGAGCTTAAGTATCAGAACCATGCTCAAGTGGTAGAGAATTATGTCACAGAAGTTAATTTTTTAGAATTAAAATGGGAACTAAGATATCTGAAACAACTCCCTTGTTTTACAGATATAAATATTCACATTTGGAGAAGGTGAATATTTTTTCTAAGTACACGCGGTGAATCAGTGGGAGGCTGTTAAGCTTGAGGGTGGGTGCTCTGGAATTGTACTACCTGCTGAGCATCCCCCTTCCATCACTTGGTGACTATGTGACCATAGCGTGTTTCTTTATTAATCTTTCTAGGTTTCTATTTCAATTTCTTCATCTGTAAAATAGACATAATAATAGCAGAGTGGAAGCCCTCTTATTCAATGTCATAAAGACAACAGTATCAAAATTTCATTGTAAGCAGTGATACATTAAAAAATACACAATAAATTACTTATTTTAACCTAAAACGTATTTATTTTATTTATCCATCTTTCATGTAGGGCCAAGGCCTTTTCTTTGAGTACAAGCCATCCTACTTTGTTTCCAGTCATCCATAAAGGTTCCATTCCTTCAAAGTACAGCAAGCATTTTAAAGACATTGTAAGTCCAGCTAAGCACAGAACTCTTAGATTTTTACAGTTTCCAAATGTATAGCTGTTGTCTTACCTGTACCTAATTCAACACCTTTTTGAAAACTATATCATATTGATTGAATCCTCCCAGTACATTCAAGTTAGTTTTTATAAACATAACCTTCTTTTCTACTGGGATTCTTACTTCATTGAATTGTGTTATATTCAATAAAAATATGTTTTGTTGTAACAAGTGCAACTGGTATAATCAGATTTGGGTCCGAATATCTCTGACTCGATAACATGTACCTTGATTTAGAGGAGCAATGGTGGTCAGCTTCCTGAAGATGTGCCTTAAGTATGTCAGTGTGTTTTACAGATGATATGGAGAAAGGTAAGTAGTCTTCTCAATCCAGGTGGCCAAGGAAACTTGTACTGAAAGTTCACAGAACAGTGCCAGTACGTTAGCTATTCAAGTTTAGAACTCATTTCTCCTAACTTCTTCTCAAGTGTCAGGAAGGGGAAATTTCTCCCCTACTCCTCTTGAGTTCTTTTGGCTGGTCTAATAATTAAATTGATCAAGACAGATTAACAAGGGAAAAAGAATAATTTAATTCATATGCACAGAGCTCTCATAGAAATAGGGCCCCCGAAGTGACCAAAGTAGGCTGTTTATATATCATTTTTAGACAAAGAAATAAGTATTTATGCAAGGGGCTGTGCTTCGGGTAGCAGACTAATGAAGAAATAACAAAGTCTGTTTATACAGCTTTCTTAGCCTTGAATTCCCTAACTTTGTTGATAAGAATGCTTTCTATCCTCCTGGTATAGGAAGGAGGCCTTCACATGGGAGATTTATTTCCTGCTTTTAGGGGAAAGTTGGGGGGTAAGAGTGTTTTTTACATATAATTTTTTTTTTAACCAGCTGTTTCTCATTTAACTTTAATTCAAAATAATAAGTATGCCATTGAGGTATGTGTTGGGGCAGCCTGCCCTTGGCCCTAACACAGGAGATAGATTGATACTTGTAGGTAAATATTTTTCTTTCCTCTCCATATTTTTTTCACATTGGCATTCAAAATTAACTTTGACTCTCTATTTAGTTACATTAATAAAAATTACTACTTGATTACATTATATATCCAAGGTTTGTTACAATAGTAAAGACTGGTGATTAACTCTAGAGTCATGCTAAATACAGTCCCCATAAGAAAAATGTTTTTATTTTTTTAAGAGTTAGTTTCTATTTTCCTCACAATTAAGATACATACAGTTTAAGAGTCAGATACCGTATGACACTGATTCAAGTCTGCACATTTACCCACATTTTAATATCTTGGAGATCTGGATGCCTTCTTACTGTCCATGACATCTCATAATTACCATGGACCAGGTGGCAGTCATAACATATGACGCTGCCTGAACATTTACACTCCTTAAACGTATCAACGTCAAAATGCAGAAGTGACAGCAACTTGGAAGAGAATCACAGAATCAATAGATCAGTCATTTGAGGAATCCCGTGTCACTAGTGATCTCAATGGCCCAGAGAGCCATACAGTGGTATGGAAAAATACAAGCACTGACAGCTTTGAGCTGAAGTAATTCAAAAGAATTTGAAGTTTTAGGAATAATATCCAATTCATTTCACTTACATTTTTGTTTTACATGTATTCACAGGAGGGATGTATGATCAAAAAATACTATGTCAAATAAATATAAATGAGCTCTTTCATTAATATTATATAAAGATTAAAATGATCCTGACAATAGTGCAGTAACTAGTACCAAAGTAGCACTCCCATCATAAATGAGTGTAATAATGGGGCAAATATATGAGGCAACTTGGTTCCGGTTCTGGACTACAAACAGTATAAGGCTGTGCTCCCTGAAAAAGGAACTCAAGATGTGAGTCTCATTCGTAATAGCCCAGGTGTCTGACTAGGGACAAATTCTTGATTACAGTGCAGTGAGCTGGAGTCCAAGCAGATCAAGGCAATTTATCTGAGCTGAGGAGCCAGAGATCAGATTTGGGGCAACTGAAGCAGCTAGAATCTATAGGACCAGGACGCCAGAGGCAGAAGCTGCATGGAACTTTAAAAGTTTGAATGGGGTTTCCTCATGCACCACATGACAAAAGGCTGTGCTGTGCATGGTCAAAATGATATCACATGAGGCTTGCCAGAGAGCAGCTGCTACAGGGTTCAACCTGGAAAAGAGATATTAGTGGTCAAGCTAAAATGTCACTAGCACTTTGGATATCCTCCAGGGCAAAAAAGACTGCCCTTTAGAAGTAAAGCCTCTGTCTTACTCCATACCCACCCAAACAAAACCTAAAACCAAACTCTGACAAGATCAGCTGGAAGACAGAGTGCAGAAATTGAGTCCCATCAAGAGGAGGTTGGAAAACACCTCCAAACACCTTTCCGAACATCTATCCTGACAAAGCATATAACTAAGGCTAAGGTTACAAAATGCAAGGTGATCAGCCAATAATTGAACTGACTGCTAAAATAAAATCAACATTTTCCAGAGTCTCAACAATGTACTATCAAAGATGATGGCTATAAAACCAAATCCAGGGACTTCCCTGGCCGACCAGTGGTTAAGACTTCACCTTCTAATGCAGGGAGTGCGGGTTCGATCCCTGGTAGGGGAGCTAAGATCCCGCATGCCTCAGGGCCAAAAAAACAAAACATAAAACATAAGCAATATTGTAACAAATTCAATAAAGACTTTAAAAAAACAAACAAACAAACAAATCCATAAAGAAACAAGAAAACTGAGTCATAGTAAAAAAGCTGTCAAGGGCTTCCCTGGTGGCGCAGTGGTTGAGAGTCCGCCTGCCGATGCAGGGGACACGGGTTTGTGCCCCGGGCCGGGAAGATTCCACATGCCGCGGCCATGGCTCCGGAGCCTGTGCTCCGCAACGGGAGAGGCCTCAACAGTGGCAGGCCCGCGTACCGCAAAAAAAAAAAAAGCTGTCAATAAAAAACCATTCCCAAGATGACTCATATGTTTGATTTACCAAACAAAGACTTTAAAGCAGTGACTATAAATATGTTCAAAGAGCTAAAGAAAAATTGTTTTAAAAGTAAAGGAAAATATGGTTGGTCGTAACAAGTAAATAGGTAGAAAATCTCAGAAGATAATTAAAAAATTTTTAAATATAAATTGTACAACTTAAAGTAGAACAACTAAAATGAGAAAATGGGGTTAACTGCATGTTAGAGTTGGCAGAAGATTTAGTGATCTTCAAGATATATGAAGAGAGATAATCCAATCTGAAAATCAGAAAGAAGAAAATACTGAAGAAAAATGAACAGAGCCCCAAGAGGTCTCAAGTGTTACAATTGGAAAATGATAGATGATAGATATAGACAAAATAAAGAAAGGAAGGGAGAGAGAGAGGGAGGGAGGGAGGGAGGAAGCACATAAAGATTTGAAAAGAGAAATGGAGAAGCAGAATTATCTCTGTTTACAGACCATATGATTTTCTCTACATAAAATTCTTAAGGTATCTACAAATTTTTTTGAAATCAATATGTGAATTTAGCTAGCAAAATTTAATACACAGAAATCAATTGTATTTTTATACACCAACAACAAACTGGAAAGTTAAAATTAATTGAATAAATTTAATTTAAAAAGTACATGATCTCTATACTAAAAACTATACTGCATTATGGACAGACATTACAGTGGACTAACTGGAGAGATATACAATATTACAAGTTCAAGTTCATAAACTGGAAGGCTTGATATTATGATGTTCATTCTCCCCAAATTTGAACTACAGATTCAAGCAATCTCACTTAAAAGTCACAGCAGTAGAAATTAATAAGCTCATTCAAAAGCTGATATACAAATAAAAGAACCTAGAATAGTCAAAACAATTTTAAAATTAAAGAACAAGCTATAATAATTACACCATCTCATGGTAAGACTTACTAAAATTTACACTAGTCAAGACAATGCAATAATGGTGTAATGACAGACAAAAGTATCATGGAAATAGAATAGAGTCCAAAAACCGATATACATATATGTGGCCAATTGATTTTTTACAAAAGCCAAAATGTCATCAAATAAAGAAACATATTCACTTCATCAAGTGGTGCTGAAGCTACTAGATACCTGTATGACAAAAAAAAAAAAGAATCTTGACCGCATCTGACACCATATACAAAATTAATTTGATAAAATTCATACCTAAATTTAATAGAGAAGACAATAAAATTCCTAGAGGAAAACATAGGAGAAAATCTTTGTAAACTTGATATAGGTAAATATTTCATAAACAGAAGACAAAAAATAATTGATAAGTTGTACTTCATCAAAATTAAAAATCTCTGACAGAGCCAGGATCAGGGTGAGGCAAGAGCAGCCAAATCATGCACGTTCAGAGTCAGTCTCTGTCTTTATTTAAAAGTTTGATATTTTGTTCATCATGAACTTTTTATACTAATTTTAATTTTTAAACTATGGGATTAAAATAGTATTTATCTTGATTACTTAGTTTTTTGGCATCCCTTTAAACTTGTGCTTGAGACAAGTGGCTTACTCTCCTCACACTAGTCCTGGCCCTGATCCTGTCCTTCCTAAATTTTGAACTCTGTATCCTCAAGTCAGTGGATCCTCAGGCTTGCTTTTGGTTCCCCCTCCCTGCTGTGTAGCTGGAACACCCTTTCCAGTCAGTAAACTGGGTCAGTTACAGAAAATACCTCATTTGTTTTCCTTCTCCAGGAATCACTGTCCAAGTACCTATCTTCCAATGGGTGAACATCATTTTTTCATATGTTTTGTCCAGTTTTCTAGTAGTTTAAGAAGGGAGGGTAGTTCTGGTCCCTGTGTTCCATTATAGCTGGAAGAAGTACTTGCAAGAGTTTTGAAACGTATTTTTATCTCTAGTGTTTGTATGTTTAAAGTTTAGTGAATACGGCAAGCTCCTCAATATACCTCAATTTATACCGATTTAGAAGAGAGGGTTATCAAAAAAATTTTTTAAGTATTATAATTTTTAATCTATATTAACATTTTGCAGGTGGCCTGGTGACCATTGATTTTTATAATGCTGACTTTATTTTTAAGTCTAAAAATATTTGGTAATTACTTGTAAGAATGCTGTGGGAAGTACACTGAACCAAAGTTATGGACAATGTGCAGGTGTGTGACACATGACTGTCTGTAACAGGATCCACAATGAAAGAACCGGAAGTTGCTGGGTTTCGTGACTGACATTGAAGTTATTTCTATCTCATATGTGGAGAGGTATTCCATCTGCATGAGACAGGCTAGAAATAAAGAGAACTTTTATACTTGTCTCTATGCCTATGAAACTTTGAAAGATGTTTTATCTTTCCTTCCCAAAACACGGATAAGGTATTAGTTCCAAGAATGTGGACTAGGCTCAGAGGAGGGAGGTCAGTTGCTCTCAAACTGCAGGTCTCTGGGCTAGAACCAGGAGAGGCAGGTGGGAATGGCCAAGAGGAAGAATGAAGTATTCAGGTTCCTAAGCTATGAAATGAAGACCAGAGAAACCAGCCACAATAAGAAGGTCTGAATTCGAGAGCAGGAGGTTAGAGGCAGCAGCTTGTATATCCTCAGACCTGAGAGTGGATGGAACAGCTTGTAATCTAGCAAATTCTGTCCCTCCATTAGTGGGCATTAAATACTTCATCCAGAGGGACAGAGCATTTCATTCTGTTGTGATCAGCAGCACGCATTTACTAAGAGAGAGCAGTAATTATACAACAACAACAGAAAAGAAATTTGTGTGCATAAATTATCTCCCTAAGGCATAAGGCATTATTTAGATTAGTTTAGATTAAGAAAATTATCTTTTTACTTCCTCTTACTGACCAAACATAGAACAAGTTTTGGCATCTTCTAGCACTGCTGCAACATGTTTACTGCAACAGAAATGTGAAAGAAACTGCCACTCTGCAAGGTGAAAGAGGCCCATTCATTATTTTTCTTTTTTTAATTTTTGAATTTTTATTCTGAGATTCGGAAAAGAAATTTACAATTGTCAGATTAATTTAGAGATTGTTGAAGTACTTAAAATCATGGTTAACATTACTTCTGTGATATTCCTTGTGCCATGGCAATTACTCAAGATGGTTTCTTAAAAGATTGAAATAGTATAGTATATCAATGAACTTTATTTTCTAATTCTTGAAACTTCAATGTAGACCTGTGGAGGAATGTACAGTCAGGCCCATGGATGCAGAGGGCCAATGACACTAGTTATTTTACATAAGGTACTTGAGAATCTCCGGATTTTGTTATCCACGGGGATGGGTGTTTGAGGGTGTCCTGGAACTGATCACCCGAGGATACTAAGGGACAACATAAAATTCACTCTCCTAGCATTTAGTTAACTGGCTTTTGGAATGCATCTAGCATAGTCTCTCCTGGTTGTGAAGTGTGGACAAAGGAACTAGACAGACTCGAGGGTGTTTGAGGGACGACCATGGACAAGCTCTTGGATCCCCGTGAGCCTCTGTTACTTCTGTAAAATGGAGATTACCTTCCTTACTTCTTAGGGTTGCTCAAGAAACATGTCATTGTCCGAGACTTTCCGGGGTGGCCAGCCTTCGGTTACAACAAAGTCTGCTGACCTAGTGGAGCTATGAAAAGACAGGGGGTCTGAGTATTCCTTTGTAGACTATAGTAATTTGAATCTACCACCAAAGTTAAGTTGGTATTTATCTTGGACTAATGGAAAAATTAGGCTTCAGTTTTGTAGACCAATAAGTCAGAAAATGTGCCTGGTTGCCTTTTTGTTCCTGTCTCTCCTCTTCGTTGAACTTTGTGAAACTTCCTTTCCTCCCCATGACCAGACCATTGTTGACTTTTCTCTCTTATGTATGGGAGGTCCCACAAACTGCTTCTCGCAGTCTGCTGTTTATCTTCATTACTCTGTCTTTAGAGAGATCTTTCTTGTTGTTAGAATAATTGAGTGCAGAGAACTAGGAAGCCATTTTCAATACACAGTACTTTGAATGTGGTTCAAATAAATTGAGGCTCCTTGGTTGGCAGCTCTTTTTAATGTAAAAGAGCTTGAGACTGCAGTACTACATGGTAAATGTGACATGGGATCCATCTCTTCTGTATGATAATGACTCTTTTCATCTGTATCTCCACCCCAGATCCCTCTTTTGAACCTCGTATGTCCAACCTTGTAGGACACCTCCAATAGGATAGCTTAAAGAATGACTGTATCCAATCCTTCCTGAAGGTCAAAGCAACTCATCATTTCTGACCCAGTACCCAGGGGAAAGCAGTAGCAGGTCGGCTATGAGGCACTGGAATCTGCAGGAACAAAGCCTTCCTTCCGAGGCCCATTCATTCTTAAAATCATTCCGTGTTCTCTTCTCCCTGCTGAGGCTGCCAGCCACCTGCCAATTGTGATGTATTTTATGATGTAGATGGAGGGAGCTAGACAAGGATCACCAATTAATTTCCTTCCCAACAAACGACAAAACGTATCATGAAACTGGTGACCACTGGGTCTTGGCTTCTACCCCAAAGGCAACAGTTTCTCCTCTTTGGCAACTACTTTAAACTTGGAATGAAATCAGCAGTTCTTGCCCCTATGGCCACAAGTATCTAAGTCAGGTCTGTAAATAGAATGTTTGGAAAATATGGTAGAGATCCTCTGATCCAGGCCTCCCAGCTTAGACAAGCTAACTGAGGCCCAAGAAGTTATATGACTTACGCAAAATCAGCATAAATCAAAGATATGCAACTCACACATTTATCCAGTTATTATAGTCAGGGATACCTTTCTTACTTGCCTTACCCTGTCTACACAGTTTAAAGATAAGTCTATTTTTATTCAAATTATGAAACTAGTTTGCAAATATGTGGTCAGTCTTCTTTATAACCAGAGTAAACTAAAACTTTTAACTTAATAAACAATTAAATAAAATTCAATAAGTTGAATATTTTAAAAGATCAAGAAAAAATCAGGTACTAATTGCATTAACAAACACTTGAGTGTTTATAATATACAAGGTGCTGGGCTAAGTTCTAAGGAGGCTAATGGGGCAAATGCAAAGAAATTTAAAGTAACCTCCAGCATCAGCTATGTATTGCTGCCAAAAAAAACAAAACAAAACAAAAAATGAATCTGAGCAGGTTAAGACAACAATTTATTATATTTCAGGATTTTTTTTGAATTTTATTTTATTTCTTTTATATACAGCAGGTTCTTATTAGTTATCCACTTTATACATATTAGTGTATATATGTCAATCCCAATCTCCCAATTCATCCCACCACCACCGCCACCACCGCCACTTTCCCCCCTTGGTGGACTGACCAGGCAGTTCTGCTGATCTCAAGTGGACTCTGGGGCTGCAGTAGGCTGGTGGCTTGGCTGGCACTGGGTGCTCTGATGGCTTGGGGTCTAAGTGGGAATGTCTAAGGTAACGGAGATGGCTGGACCTCTCTCTACTTGATCCTTCATCCTGGGCTTCTTCACGTGATGGCAGAGCATTTCAAAGAAGCAAGAGCAAAACCAAAATCTGCAGTCTCCTTGAGACTTCCACAGCATCAAGTCTATTATGCTCTTCTGTACAAAAGGAGAAAAAGACCCACTCAGATGTAAGTGATGAGGAAAAAGAGGCTTCATCTCTTTGTGGGAAGAGCTGTGAAGGGTTGGTGATCATTTTTAATCCATCACTTCTCCCTATCTCAGGAACTTAGAATCTAGTTGCAGAAATCATAAGTATAAATTGCCACCAGACATAGCATTATTTTACTGGTATGTGTGAGGCAAGTTTCTAATGCCTTTATATGTATCATCTATCTTAGTATTCATTATAGTCCTATGAATTATTTTGAGTGATAAGAGGTTTTATTAGTAGACATGATGAAACCTTAGTACCTAAAAGGTTAAGTAACTTGACCAAGGTCATGCTGTTTGAAGGCATTGAAGCAGAATGCAGGCCCAAGCAGTCAAATCTAAATCCCATTCTCTTGAACACCACAGTTTGTGAAATGCTGTTAGGGTACTGCAGTAATTTTCTATTGCTGACATAACACATTGCCACAAAGATATTGACTTAAAACAATACAAATGTATTATTTCACAGTAGTGTAGGTCAGAAGCTTGGGTTGCCTTGGCTGGTTTCTCTGCTCCAGGTTTCACAAAACCAAAATAAAGGCTGGGCTCTATTTTTTTTTTTTTTTTTTTACGGTATGCGGGCCTCTCACTGTTGTGGCCTCTTCCGTTGCAGAGCACAGGTTCCAGACGCGCAGGCTCAGCGGCCATGGCTCAAGGGACCAGCCGCTCCGCGGCATGTGGGATCGTCCCGGACCGGGGCACGAACCCATGTCCCCTGCATCGGCAGGCGGACTCTCAACCACTGCACCACCAGGGAAGCCCTCTATTTTTTTTAAGTTCTTTTTTTTTGTTAACTGAAGTATAGTTGATTTACAATGATGTGTTAGTTTCAGGTGTGTACAACAAAGTGATTCAATTATATATTCTTTTCCAGATTCTTTTCCTTTTAGGTTATTACAAAATATTAAGTATAGTTTCCTGTGCTATATAATAGGTCCTTGTTGGTTATCTATTTTATATACAGTAGTGTGTATATGTTAATCCCAAACTCCTAAGTTATTCCTCACCCCTTCCCCTTTGGTAACCATAAGTTTGTTTTCTATGTCTATGGATTTATTCATTTGTATTTTTTTTTAGATTCCACATATGAGTGATATCATATGATATTTGTCTTTGTCTGGCTTACTTCACTTAGTATGATTGTCTCTAGATCCATCCATTTTGCTGCAAATGGCATTATTTCATTCTTCTTTATGGGTGAGTAATATTCCATTGTATATACATATCACATCTTCTTTATCTATTCATCCATCAATGGACATTTAGGTTGCTTCCATGTTTTGGCTATTGTAAACAGTGATTCAATAAACATTGGGGTGCATGTATATTTCCAAATTATGGTTTTCTCTGGATATATGCCCAGGAGTGGGATTGCAGGATCATATGATAGCTCTATTTTTAGTTTTTTAAGGAACCTCCATACTGTTCTCCATAGGGGCTATACCAATTCACATTCCTACCAACAGTGTAAGAGGGTTCCTATTTCTCCACACCCTCTCCAGCATTTGTTATTTGTAGACTTTTTGTTGATGGCCATTCTGACTGGTGTGAGGTGATACCTCACTGTAGTTTTGATTTGCATTTCTCTATTAATTAGCAATGTTGAACATCTTGTCACGTGCCTGTTGGCCACCTGTTTGTCTTCTTTGGATAAATATCTATTTAGGTCTTCTGCCCAGTTTTTGATTGGGTTATTTATTTTTTTAATATTGAACTCTATGAGCTATTTGTATAATCTAGAGATTAATCCCTCATCTGTCACGTCATTTGCAAATATTTTCTCTCATTCTATATGTTGTCTATGGCCATAGCATCCTGAATGCACCCAATTTCATTTGATCTCAAAAGCTAAGCAGGGTCAGGCCTGGTCAGTACTTGGAAGACTGGGCTCTTACTGGGAAGTTCTGGAAAGAATCTGTTTCCTAGTTCATCTGGGCTGTCGGAGGAATTCAGTTTCTTGCAGCTGAAGGACTGAAGTTTCATTCTCTTGATGGCTGTCAGCCTGGAGTCACTTAGCTCCTAGAAGCCTCTCTCCAGTCCTTCCATGTGGGCCCCTATATCTCAAAGCCAGCAACAGTACATGAAATAGTCCTCACACTTATATCTAACTTTTCCTTCTGCTGCATCTCACCTGGCTACTCTTCTGCCCCATCTCTCTTACTGCAGCCAGAGAAAGTTCTCTTCTTATAAGGGCTCATGTGATAAGATTAAGCCCTTATCAATCTTATTACAGGTGATAAGATTGGGTTATCCAGGATACCCTCCCTATTTTAAGGTCTGTAACTTTAGTTACACCTGCCAAATTCCTATTGCCCCATAAGGTCACACATCATGGATTCCAGGGATTAGTGTATGGACATCTTTGTAGGTTATTCTGCCTACCACAGGTATTAAGTACTACTGGAGTTCAGAGGAAAATGAGATAATGAAGACTGGGAGGTTGGAAAGTGTTCAGGGATATAAAACAGGAGCTGGCTTTTAAGAGGATGCATGAGACCTGCTCTTTGTGTTGGGGAGGAAGAAATAAATGCCCATGCGGGAGGCTATTCCAGTTAGTAACAAGAATTGCACAAGTAAGGACACTCAGGAAAGTATAAGGCATTTGTAGTAAATGATAATGATTAGAACAATGGATTTGTGGAGGCAATTAGTGGGAAGATATGTTAGAATACAGATTAAGGTCAGCTGGTGGGGAACCATTAATGCCACATAGAGGAATTTGAGTTTTATTCTACAGGCAGCAGGAAGTCATTATGTTTTTTAGAACGAGTGAATAATAAAATGATCTTCTGAATGAATCCAACCAGTGTATAGGAAAGATAGGACTGAGGAGGGCAAGAAGATGGCAGAGTAAATTAGGGGACTATTATAGTCATCCAGTTGTGCAATAATAAGTGTGGATAGAAAGGAAGGGAAATTGGCAAGAAGTCTCAGGAAGAAAGAAACAGCTGCACTCTGGGATTCATTGAAAGTTGCATGTAAAAGAGGAAACTGTGATCTTAGAGAAATGGTAGAGGGGTGGGACGGGATGAAATCTACTACAAAGAGGAAGGCTGAGTCAGGTTAAGCATTAAGTGTGATTCCAGTCTGGGAAGAACAGCTCTGCCCTAACAGGGAGGGGTTGGGGTCAGCATCCTGTTCAGCCTTCATGTCCATGCTTAGGGTAAGAAATGGACTCCCCACTAAGCGGGTACCCACCTGAGTTCCCCTGACTTCAAGAGCCACAGCTCCAGGCACAGAAATGCAGAGACACTTTTCCCCCTGAAAAGTTCCTTTCAATATTTGGAGTTATTTTCCAAACAGTGGTTTAATTACTGTTTATAATTTCTGCACTTAATTAAAAAATTACAGCTCCACGTTTGCTTCTGAGGATTCTATGTATTTGTGAAAGAACTTTTTTCTTTCTTCCTATTTTTTTAATGCAAGATTTTTATAGACTCAAAATCTTCTGAACTTTAATCTTTGGGAGCATCTCTGCATCTCAGAATTGATGTATATAATAATAAAAAATATCCCCACTGTACTAGAGGATGGATTAAGAGATCACTCCTGAAGGCACTTCTTAATAGACATTCTTTGGCAGGCCTGAGATTTACAGGGGCCATCACCAAAGCAGCCATGTAAATGGGGACATATTGACAACTTCCCCAGTTAAAGAGAGAGCAAAAAGGATTTATATGCTTCAGCCACAGCTCTCTTGGGAACTCAACAAGGGACTTATTTTGTTTCTCTTTTAATAGCTCCTTTTGGGTACTTTATGGACCAGTTCTCTCATTGCAAGCATCCAATCCCAAGACATAAATTAATTTTAGATGCACCTTTTATCCACCTTGTCTGCTAAGGCAATATTCACTATTTGTTTTGGTTGCCATGGAGATAATTGACTTCCTGGTGTGGCAGGAGTCTTATTTGGGGGTATTAAAGGGGTTTGGGTCCAAGGATTCTTTAATTTACACACAGTGAGGAAAGCCATTTCATCAATGGAGCATTTGTATATATCACCCACTTATAATTGGAATGATTTTTTTTATCACCTTGTGAAATTTCCCTTTTTATTTTCCATCACTCCCTTTTTTTAAGGTTTAACCTCTACTCTCCAAGGTGCTGACTAAAACCACAGCAAAGGGCAAACAGTCCATTTATTACTGTTGTGTAAGATGGTTGGACACAGCCTCCCAGAAGAATACTATTTGAAAAAACAGCTGAAGAATCTGAGAAAATAGTGGATTATAGAACCCTATTCAGGTGGATGAAGAGGCTACATTTTATTAAAGCAAGAAACACTTTGAATACCAATTCATAAAATCAATCTCCTAGTGATCAATTCGGGCTGCTAAAGATTGGTCCCTCTGGAGTTTATGTACCAGTTCTGAAATTTACAAAGGTGATTGTTGGATTCTGCTGTAAACTGTTAGAACAGGCAGTGTGAAAGCCCTTTTCAAGTACAATGAGAAAAATTAAGAAATGGCAGTTTTGAAACACTCAAAGAGAGGTATACAAATAATAAAAGGATAAAACATAACATTTTACACACATTCCCTCTTACCGTCCACATTTTGACTACAACTACAGATCATGAACATTTGCATAACAGATTATAAAAAGACCTTTAAAGGCACTTAAAAATATAACTACCAGAAACATACCATATTTATTGCACTCCACAAATTTGATGTTTGAAAATCATATGATTTACAGTATTTCTACACATATATTTACAACACCCAAAAAAGTCCCTTAACAATTATCCACAGGGCTAATATTTTTGCTAAAATAATTTTTTGTTGTAGTTCAAAAAGCTATTACCGAAAAAAAATTAAATCAATGATCAGCATGAGAATCCTTAGGAGCAATAACAGTGAACAAAACTCTAAGAACCCACTTCAGTTTTTAAGTGCACAGCACAAAATCAATTTGCTATGACCCTGAGAATCAGCCTTCTTCACCACATGACAACAAAAGAAATGGGGATGAAAACAAATTAAAGTATGTTCTTAAAAGTCTTTTTTGCCTTCCAAAGATTTCAGGGTCTCTTTGAGCTGTGAAACTTTTAAAGGCAGCTCTTTGAATGTTTATCAATATCGTTATATATTCTTACAGTAATGGCTTTTAGGCTGACCCTAGAAACTCATGATTCACTTTCTGATTCCTCTTTCATTCTCATTATTGGCTTATTCCACAAATATTTTTTGAGGGTGTATCACGAACATAACACTGTACTAGTCAAAGGAGGGAAAGAAAAATAATTGATGCAATCTAGACATGCACTAAGGTAAGGATAACACAAGGCAGATAATTGGGTGTATGCATCCAGAAAAAAAAATGCCAAAGGAATCCAAAGTGGAGGGGACTGCTCCACTACAGTGTTCCCATACATAAGCTCCTTTAACACTGCTGATTCCCAAAGGTATTTCACATGTGTAGGAGAGGAAAAGGCATTCCAAAAGGAAAAATGTACACATGGAGACTAGTATGCATGGAGACAAATAATCACTGAGTCTTACATGCACTCACTCGCTGCCCCAACACAGTCCTAAGTTCATTCTATATATTAACTTGTTTCATCTTCACAGTGACATCCTCATTCTTCAAGGAGAAAAGGTACTATTATCATTCCCTCTGTCTAAGGAGAGCTGGAAAAGCACCTTGTGGCCAGGCTGAGAAAGGCCTTCCTTCGATTGCCCTCTCTAGGCTCTGGGGAGCCATATTTTTCTTTCCTTTTTCTTTCCTTTTTTTTTTTTTTCTTGAGCAGGGATAAGCTCAACTCAGCTTTGTGCTTTAGAAAGATAACCCTGAAGCAAAGAGGAGCATGGATTGAAAGGGATAAAATTTGGAGGGACTTTTCTTTCAACAAAAACATATTTATAGATAACCCTGTGCACACATACATACCATTCACAAAACTCACATAATACACTGCACACCCACACACAGCACGTAAATGCACATATACCACATACTCCAAACACACACATGTACACATGCATACACATACACAACAAACACACACATGTACACACAAATACACATCACAGGCACATATATATGTACCACACACAGACATTCACACATATCCCACATATACATATATGTACATATACACTCAAACATAGCACAGAACACACCCACTAGCACCACATGCACACATACAACATGTAAACCACACATATATACATCACACACACTCACAACACCGACACACTGACACATACTCACATTCATTCTCTGGCTTCTATCATGAGGTAAATGAGCTCAAAAGGCAATGCTCGCGAAAATTACTTTATATCACTTATTTTCTGTTCTCTGACAGACTGGACATTGTCAGCAATCCTGAGCCTGCAGCAAAGAAATGTTGCAAATCTCCTTCATCTTCTATTTCTAATGACCTGACATTAGAAAGACTTTGTGTTTCTGAGCTCAGTGTCCGTGCCAGGAGGGCTATCTGGAAAGGCAGCACAAGGGACTTTGGGCAGCACTGTCCTCAGCTACTGCAGATGATGTCCTGGCCGCTTATGTCGTAAATTAAGAAAAACCAATACATTTTGGTTTCCTAAGTTTCATCTGGTTTCTTTTTAGAAATTGTCTGTGTTAAACCTGGAGAAAGTCAGTATATAGACCAAGACAGTGACTCCAGCCTGCCAGGGGATCCCCCTGAGTACATATAGACTAACTTAAGCAGTTTTCTTTATGTCTCATTTTCTACATTTCTTTTTATAATTAACATAATATATAATTTCATCATTTATAAGAATAATATATCTGTATCTATAGAAAATAAAAACTTTTTTTTACTCAAAATAACTGCCACCTAGGTGGTAAATTATATTCATATTGTGATTCATACTTAAATTTCTTTAAGCCTTCAGGAAATTCTGGAAAGCAAAACATTTTTGAGTGCACGCGACTTAAGTTTCACTTAGGGACCATGAAAAACACATCCTTTAGAACACACGTAGAACATTTACAGGAAATATGGTCCATGAGATATGAAGCCTCTGTTTGGTCTGAATGGAAGATCACATTTTCATAGTTTTAGGTCAAATTACATCAGTTTCTTTCCAGTTAAAAAAAAAGTGTCATACTAGAATGTTAATATCTTTAAAACCTCTGAGATGCAATATTGTGATCTCTCAGGATAATTTACTGAAGTGAGACCAATAAACTGCAGCAGCTGTAAATACCCGGAGTTGTGCTTAGGAGAAAAGGATTTCCAGAATAAACCATTTGCAGGGAAAATAAAATCTAGCATCCTTTATTTTGAGAACCTACGTTTAGAGCGGAAGACAAAAACCTCCAATATATATCAGTGTAGAGTTTTCACACTTTATCATAAGTATGAATAATTCGAGTTGCTGCAGTAATTTAGGACTTAAGACCAATGTATGACTCTAGGAATAATTTCATTGAAAGAAACAACCAAAGTGATTTCTTTTAGTTTCTTCCCTTTCCTCCCTTTTTCCTATCTGTCAACTGTCCAGTATTATTATTTCTACAGAACTGACATAAAACTGCAGGAAGCTTTATATTTGCCCTAAGTGAGCCTGAAGTCCAGCAGGAGGGATAAGACACTCAATGGGAACGCCTAAAAACAAAAGCCCAGTTACGAGGATGAGCAGGGCGGCGCAAACTGCTTTAGGAGCACAGAGCTTTAGGAGCACAGAGAATCACCAGACTGCAGGCTGAAGAAGACATATGCGTAATTCCAACAATGCGAGATGAAATTCCCATTTCAAGGACCTAAAGTTTAAGTCTGTTGAGGGACATTTTGACGGCAGCAGCAGATGTTTGAGACCCTGTGCTAGAAACAGGGAGAGTTAATGACTACAGGTGGTTATCATACCAAAATGACAAACAACAATAACAAAAAATCCATAACAACCAGAGTGGCTTCTGCTAGATGTGCTGGCATATTTTCAAACACTGAAAAGTGTTGCTCATCAATTATCTTTCAATTTGATTTCCTTTTTCTCTGTATGCTGGTGAAGTGCTTTAATGAACATTCACACCATCTCAGTGGAATTGGGAGATAGTGCTTTTTGGAAAAACAGGTGAGGTTGTTGCTCAAGGATGTCTGAGTGTTTCTGCCCAAGGGGTACAGCAGTGGACTCACAAAGCCCCTGCTGGGCCCAGGACAATCACAGCGACTATCAAAGCAAGAGGTTTTTGGTCCCTGGGGAGTTTTCGAAGTGGGATTTTATGGAAGACTCTGTCAGAGAGCCCTCGAGGCTCTTCGTGAGAGTTCACACACATCCCTCCTCTTCCTCCCCTTGGCACCTGCAACCTGAATTTCCCACACAGAATCACATCCAGATCTACAACGCAGAAGAGCCCATTCGATCAGAGGCATCCCTCCCTGCCCCACCAGTGGGGAAGAGCTCCACTGTTAATACTTCTGCTGAAGTCTGAGCAGCCCAGAGCCCATAGGTTAAGTAAATACATTATCAGAATTGCCAGCCTCCAGGGGAAACAGCAATCTGCCATTTGCAGAATGCCTATCGTGTTCCAGAGCCTTACATATTCTTTTTTCTCTAAACAATAATCCTGTAAGGTTAGTTACTATTATTCCTTTTTCATAGGCTTCAAAAGGCAAAATAATTTGCCCAAGACCCCATGACAGAGAGTGGTAAGACTTTCTGATCCCAGACCATTGCTCCTCTCTGTTCTGGAACTGGAAATATAACCCACAAGTGAATTATATATTGCAGTCTAAGCAGTGTAAAACCATGGTGATCAACTAGGTATAACTATATTGGGCTAACCCTGAGAGAAATTGAACAAAACCCCTGGAAAGCCCAGACCACATTATTCTAGGTTAGAAGAGGTTGAGGAAGGAGCTCAGACTGGGACATTGTAACCTTAACCAGATAAATGAATTCCCTGCCCACAGGGGCCAGTGTAATGGAGCCTTGCCCTCTCTTTTATAAGACAGTATTTTCACAGACACGAAACCCTCTCAGAACCTTAAACTAGGGCTTGATGATTTGCTTGTTCACACATAGTGCCTACTGAAGTGTACTGGATGGAAATCTGAGCCCAGGCAGGTTATAACTTCATGACTTTTCCCTATGAGTAGTTAATCTAAAAACCAGAGATTTCAACATGGACGTTCCAAGTTGCTGTGCCATCCCTTAGGAAATAAATGGTACTTATTCAAAAATTACTGAAATCTCATAGACTTGAAATGGGCTGACCCCAAGGCATAGGGATGAACAGAAATGAAAGATGAAAGGATCTGTCCTAAAGAACAATCATCTTATTCTCCTACTACCTGTGACTTGGAATGAAATAGATCCTAGATTAGGCAAGTTTTCCAGCGTCTCATAGACAGCATCCTTTCATTTCTCCTCTTCCTTTTCTTAATTGGCAGTGGTCTCTGTGGAGCGGTTGTGTTCATAGTAGGATGGGTGTTGAGGATTATGCGGAATGGAGAGAGATGAGAAAGAGGAGGAAGCAATTAATTCTTTTAATCATTCATTTCACAGTATCCGAGTACCACCTTTGTACAAGCTGGGTATATCATTTAGGAAAATAGTCAACACTCCCTGCCCTTGTGAAGATTCCATTCTAGTGAGGGGACAGATGAAAAAAGAACAAATAAATAAAATGTATTGCATGTTAAACAATAAGTGCTAAGGAGAAAAATAAAATAGAAGGGCATAAGAAGTGTCTGGGAATGCAATTTTACGAGGGGATAATTTAACATGAGAGCACATGTTACTACTCAAAGACTTCTAATTGATGGAATTGTCCTAACCCTGGTACAGTAGACTTAGTTGGTACATTAGTTTCCTAAGGCTGCTTTAACAAAGAACCACAAACTGGGTGAATTAAACAACAGAAATGTATTGCTTCACAGGTCTAGAGGCTAGAAGGCTGGGATCGAGGCATCAGCAGGGCTGGATCCTTCTGAGGGCTGTGAGAGAGAATTGGTTCCAGGCCTCTCTCCTGGCTTCTGGTAGCCACAGGTATTCCTTGGCTTGTAGATGGCATTCTCCCTGTGGCTTCACATTGTCCTCCTTCTGTAAGCATCTGCATGTGCATGTCTGTCTCTGTGTCCAAATTTCTCCTTTTAATGAGAACACCAGTTACATTGGATTAAGGCCCACCCTGATGACCTCATCTTAACTTGATGATCCTAAAGATCCTATTTCCAAATAGGGTTGAATTCACAGGTCCTGGGGTTTAAGAGTTCAATATCTTTGGGGGGGAGACACAATTCCAACCATAAAAATTGGTAAGAAATGCTTAAAAAAAATGTAAAGTCCTTACAATAGCACTTGGAGAGAGGAATCATTAAAGGGGTTGATTGCTCTCATCGGGGAATGGTGATGATGCCTGCTTCTATATTTAATAAAGGCTAGTTTCAGCCCTACAAACATTTGTAACGAATTATTTAATGTAAGCTGGCAAAAATATACCCATTGAACAAAGATGTTGTCTTCTGTTGCTATTGGATTTGTCTATAGAATAAGAAAGGAATTAGTGATCTCTAAGGGACTATAGCAAAAGAAAAGGACAGGGAAAGGTCTCCTTAGCCAAATCATAGCAACTCAGCACACATTGGGTTAGTACTTGTGCTAGCAGCAGCTCAGCATTGCCTCCTGGGTTCCCTAATAAGCATATTCTCTGTTCACAAAGGGTAGAAAATATTATCAAGCTAAATTTTTCCCTCTGCCGACAGTTAGGGATAATGTGCACCATGTGAATCAAACTGATCACATAAATTAGACTTTAAAGCACAATATCTGAACATTTCCCAACGGAACATTACTTTTCTGTATAAATTAAAAATGTCTAAAAGGGGGTTTATTAGAAGGAGACTATCAAAGCTTTTTATGAACATGCTTTCTCTTTTGATCTATATAATTTTCAAAAAGTGTTAGACATATCATGATTTCTAGCACAACTGGAATTTTAAATCTAAGAATCAGAAGGAAAAAATGCAAATAGAAAAGACATGATTTTGAAGCCATGTCTATTCTGCTGCAATTAGTCATTAAGCAGAGGAAATGAATTTCAGTAAAAAGCTTGCATTATCTAACACTTTATCAACCAGAAAGCTCCAGAAAAATAGTGTTTCTAATATCCCCCAACACAAATCTTCAATCTATTAACCACAGGATTACAAGAAGGTTATTATTTGCTTTCTTACTGGTTTAGGGAGGAGAGAGAAAATTACATCTTTGCATCAGTAAGCTTTTTCAAACAATGGAGATTTACATGTCAATCCCCTGATTATTAAATATTATCTATGTGATTTTCAACCACATCCAATAGAAAAATAATTTTAGTCGCAGATGATATTTTAGAAATACTATGTACTTTGAATTTACATAGAGCCTTGGAGAAGATCAAAGTCCTTTCAAGGTATGCTTGTGGATCACTGAGCCAGAACAGATCTGAAGTGGTCATTTATTTCCTAGCCCTCTCTTCAAGCATGTCAATATTAAAATATCAAATATTAGCAGATTTTTCAGGTTCCATTCTTAAAGAACTCAATCCATGTAAGGCAAGTTAATAGTGCCTCCTTGTATTTGGGAGATTACTAAATAGTAAATATAGTGTTCATAATGAGTCCAGGTTGGTGGCCATGGGAGGTGATGGAAAAATAATCCTTGTTTGAGTGGCAACTAAGGAAAAGTAAAGTCCCTCTCTTTTGAAAGGTTAGTCCGTCAAGTTACTGGACCACAGAATACTCAAAGGATACAAAGTCAAGTATATTACTTTGCTAGGACTTCCATATAAAACCAGAGACTGGGTGGTTGAAACAACAGAAATTTATTTTCTAATAGTTCTGGAGGCTGGAAGTCCAAGATCAAGGTTCTGGCAGAGTTGGTTTCCTCTGAGGGCCATAAAAGAAGGGTCTGTTCCAAGCCTTTCCCCTTGGCTTGCAGATAGCCACCTTCTCGCTGTGTCCTCACATGGTCTCTCCTCCTTGCATGAACACCCCTGGTGTCTCTCTCTGTGTCCTAGTCTCTTCTTATAAGGACATGAGTTACATTGAATAAGGCCCACCTTAACACCCTCATTTAACTGAACTACCTCTTTAAAGGTCCTATCTCTAAATAAAGTCATCTTTTGAGATATTGGGGGGTAGGACCTTAATGAATGAATTATGGGGGGAAACAATTCTGCCTGTAACAGCAAAAGATGGGGATCATCTATTGAGATCAGTGATCATGACTCTACTGTTCATAAAGTTTTGCACATTATTCTTGCTTGAAGGATGAATGTAGGCATCGTCTTTTTTTTTCTTTCTTTCTCATTAGTCATCAGTTTTATACACATCAGTGCATACATGTCAATCCCTATCACCCAATTCAGCACACCACCACCCCCACTCCCCCATGGCTTTCCCCCCTTGGTGTCCATACGTTTGTTCTCTACATCTGTGTCTCAACTTCTGCCCTGCAAACTGGTTCATCTGTACCATTTTTCTAGGTTCCACATACATGCATTAATATACAATATTTGTTTTTCTCTTTCTGATTTACTTCACTCTGTATGACAGTCTCTAGATCCATCCATGTCTCAACAAATGACTCAATTTTGTTCCTTTTTATGGCTGAGTAATATTCCATTCTATATATGTACCACATCTTCTTTATCCATTTGTCTGTCGATGGGCAGTTAGGTTGTTTCCATGACCTGGCTATTATAAATAGCTCTGCAAAGAACACTGGGGTGCATGTGTCTTTTTGAATTATGGTTTTCTCTGGGTATATGCCCAGTAGTGGGATTGCTGGGTCATATGGTAATTTTACTTTTGGTTTCTTAAGGAACCTCCATACTGTTCTCCATAGTGGATGTATCAATTTACATTCCCAAAAACAGTGCAAGAGGGTTCCCTTTTCTCCACATCCTCTCCAGCATTTGTCCTTTGTAGATTTTCTGATGATGCCCATTCTAACTGGTGTGAGGTGATACCTCATTGTAGTTTTGATTTGCATTTCTCTAATAATTAGTGATGTTGAGCAGCTTTTCATGTGCTTCTCGGCCATCTGTATGTCTTCTTTGGAGAAATGTCTGTTTAGGTCTTCTGCCCATTTTTGGATTGGGTTGTTAGTTTCTTTAATATTGAGCTGCATGAGCTGTTTATATATTTTGGAGATTAATTCTTTGTCCATTGATTTGTTTGAAAATATTTTCTCCCAGTCTGAGGGCTGTCTTTTCGTCTTGTTTATTGTTTCCTTTGCTGTGCAAAAGCTTTGAAGTTTCATTAGGTCCCATTTGTTTATTTTTCTTTTTATTTCCATTACTCTACGAGGTGGATCAAAAAAGATCTTGATGTGATTGATGTCAAGAGTGTGCTTCCTATGTTTTCCTCTAAGAGTTTTACAGTGTCCAGTCTTACATTTAGGTCTCAAATCCATTTTGAGTATATTTTTGTGTATGGTGTTAGGAAGTGTTCTAATTTCATTCTTTTATAGGTAGCTGTCCAGTTTTCCCAGCACAACTTATTGAAGAGACTGTCTTTTCTCCATTGTATATCCTTGAATCCTTTGTCATAGATTAGTTGACCATGGGTACATGGGATTATCTCCAGGCTTTCTAGCTTGTTCCATGATCTATGTTTCTGTTTTTGTGCCATATTGTCTTGATTACTGTAGTTTTGTAGTATAGTCTGAAGTCAGGGAGTCTGATTGCTCCAGCTCCATTTTTTCCCCTCAAGACTGCTTTGGCTATTCAGTGCCTTTTTTGTCTCCATACAAATTTTAAGATTTTTTGTTCTAGTTCCGTAAAAAAATGCCATTGGTAATTTGATAGGGATTGCATTGAATCTGTAGATTGCTTTGGGTAGTATAGTCATTTTCACAATGTTGATTCTTCCAATACAAGAACATGGTATATCTCTCCATCTGTTGGTATCATCTTTAACTTCTTTCATCAGTGTCTTATAGTTTTCTGCATACATGTCTTTTGTCTCCCTAGGTAGGTTTATTCCTAGGTATTTTATTATTTTTGTTGCAATGGTAAATGGGAGTGTTTCCTTAATAACTATTTCAGATTTTTCATCATTAGTGTATAGGAATACAAGAGACTTCTGTGCATGAATTGTGTATCCCTCAACTTAACCAAATTCATTGATTAGCTCTAGTAGTTTTCTGGTGGCATTTTTAGGATTCTCTATGCATAGTATCATGTCATCTACAAACAGTGAAAGTTTTACTTCTTCTTTAACAGTTTATATTCCTTTTATTTCTTTTTCTTTTCTAATAGCCATGGCTAGGACTTCCAAAACTATGTTGAATAACAGTGGTGAGAGTGGATATCCTTCCCTTCTTCCTGATCTTAGAGGAAATGCTTTCAGTTTTTCACCATTGAGAATGATGTTTGCTGTGGGTTTGTTGTATATGGCCTTTATTATGTTGAGGTAGGTTCCCTCTATGCCCACTTTCTGGAGAGGTTTTTATAATAAATGGGTGTTGAATTTTGTCAAAATTTTTTCTGCATCTATTGAGATGATCATATGGTCTTTATTCTTCAATTTGTTAATATGGTGTGTCACATTGATTGATTTTCATATATTGAAGAATGCCTGCATCCCTGGGATAAATCCCACTTGATCATGGTGTATGATCCTTCTAATGTGTTGTTGGATTCTGTTTGCTATTGTTTTGTTGAGGATTTTTGCATCTATATTCATCAGTGATATTGTTCTGTAATTTTCTTTTTTTGTAGTCTCTTTGTCTGGTTTTGGCATCAGGGTGATGGTGGCTTCATAGAATGAGTTTCAGAGGGTTTCTTCCTCTGCAATTTTTTGGAAGAGTTTGAGAAGGATGGGTGTTAGCTCTTCTCTAAATGTTTGATAGAATTCACCTGTGAAGCCATCTGGTCCTGGACTTTTGTTTGTTGGAAGATTTTTAATCACAGTTTCAATTTCATTACTTGTGATTGGTCTGTTCATATTTTCTCTTTCTTCCTGGTTCAGTCTTGGAAGTTTATACCTTTCTAATAATTTGTCCATTTCTTCCAGGTTACCCATTTTATTGGCATAGAGTTGCTTGTAGTAGTCTCTTATGATGCATTGTATTTCTGTGGTGTCTGTTGTAACTTCTCCTTTTTCATTTCTAATTTTATTGATTTGAGTCCTCTCCCTCTTTTTCTTGATGAGTCTGGCTAATTGTTTATCAATTTTCTTTATCTTCTCAAAGAACCAGCTTTTAGTTTTATTGATCTTTGCTATTATTTTCTTGTTTCTATTTCATTTATTTCTGCTCTGATCTTTATGATTTCTTTCCTTCTGCTAACTTTGGGTTTTGTTTGTTCTTCTTTCTCTAGTTCCTTTAGGTGTAAGGTTAGATTGTTTATTTGATATTTTTCTTTTTTCTTGAGGTAGGCTTGTACAGCTATAAACTTCCCTCTTAGAACTGCTTTTGCTGCATCCCATAGGTTTTGGATCATTGTGTTTTCATTGAAATTTGTCTCTAGGTATTTTTTGATTTCCCTTTGATTTCTTCAGTGATCTTTTGGTTATTTAGTAACGTATTGTTTAGCCTCCATGTGCTTGTGTTTTTTACATTTTTTCCCAGTAATTCATTTCCAATCTCATAGTGTTGTGGTCAGAAAAGATGCTTGATATAATTTCAATTTTCTTAAATTTACTGGGGCTTGATTTGTGATCCAAGATGTGATCTATCCTGGAGAATGTCCTGATGGGAGGGACTGGTGGTGGGTAGAGTTCCAGGCATCATCTTATCCAACTGCACAAGCTACAACTTTGATCTGCTTGACTAAAGAAGACTTAGCACAATATGGACAGTTAATGCAGCACTCCTCACTGCAGCATATGAAGCTCTCAGCCTCTCCCTTCTGCTCTTGAAATAAAGAAGAAATTCAGTGTGGATTATGAGAGTCAAGGCTTTAGAAACCTCAAAATAGAATACTGGGTCCTTTGGGAGATTTTAAAGCCTTGTCTACCACAGTGTCTGATACAATCAGGAGCTATCTGAATTATGTATCTCTAAGTAAGCTGACCTCCATCATACTCCTTCTTGTTTGTATCTTTCAGCAGACATCAACCCCTGTCAGAGCAGAGATGTACCACATTCACTAGATTTCCCCAGTTCTAGTCATGGTAGTAGATACATAGTACTGTTGACCCTTGAACAGCACGAGGGTTAGGGACACTCAACCCTCCACACTGTGGAAAACATACAACTTACAGTTGGCCCTCTGTATAAACCTTTACCCATATCCACAGTTTCACATCTGTGGACCCAACCAACCATGGATCATGTAATTCTGCCATATTTATTACTGACAAAATCCACAAATAAGTTGACTTGTGAAGTCCAAACCCATGTTGTTCAAATGTCAACTCTAATTGAAGCCTGTTGATGAGTGAATATACCTTTTCCTTTAGGGGCAGCTCTAGGGCTACCACAGTCATAGGTGAGGCAAGTTTTAAGCTTCCTGAATCACTGCCTTTGGCTTTTCCAAGTAATCTGATTCAGATTGTCTGCCCATTCTTTATGAGAGAAAGGTAGTCTGAGCTTATCAGTCATTGGTTTTCACTTTTTTCCCCATTGCTCTATGTAGTCTCATTATCTAGCTGAAGGAGACAACTCTAAACAGGATTGACTTTCCATTGATTGGCTTTGCTTCTGGTTTGATTCATCTGAATGGCAATCAAGGAAGGGCCTTCACAAGAGTGCAGCTGGCAGTAAGGGTTTATGTGCTTTTATACTTTACATAATACAGGGTAAATTTTGTTTCTTCTAACTAAACATCTGACATTATCCATTTCACTAAATTTCTCACAAAGTGTCCTCCTAATGAACATGCACTCATTTACAATAAGTCACACAACTGTGACTGAAAGGCAGCCATGTCCATGTGCATTTTTATCGTGGTCTATGCAAATTTAAAGTCTGCATGCCTGCTGGGTCCTGTTTCCTAGTGTGAGGACTCCTAGACACCCCTCATTTGCCAGCATTCCTGGGGAAGAAACGTGGACCGAGCATTAGAGACCTCTCCCAACTACAAGAGGAATCTCAGTACCAGCACTGCTTCCCCTGGCCCTCCCCTCTCCAGCTTCCTGGAAATGGAGGTCATTCCTCTTTTCTAGAAGACCAAGGGTCCCTGCCCTGCTCTGAGTGTCACAAGATAGAGAAGACAGAATAAGCAGCAAAATAAAAGATTGGATGCTGTTTCCAGGAATTCACTCCCATTCTCAGATTACAGATTATCTAAAGGGAAAATTTCACTCAACCAAAAAATCCGTTCAGCTCTGTGAAGCTGCAGATGTTATAAATGGACTCTTTCCTAAAGATCACCAAACCTTGAATTTTTCCTGCCAGAGAGGAGCTGATCTTCATGGATACCCATGTTATTACCAGACATTAAGAAGGAAGGTGAACTCTGTTCTCTCCTCACAAAAGACATTTTTTGCCTTTCCCTCTCCTCTTCCACTGAACCCACTATGTTTACAAGTACAAGCTACGACTCTGGAGATGGAAAATCTGATACTGTCAGCACAAGTGGAACAAAATGAAAAGGGAAAAAAACCTACATCCATCTGGACTTCCATATGTTCTGTAGCCAGGAGGCTAATATAATTCCTTGAATGTTGGTTATAAAGCAATGTGATATGGATAACTGTTAGGCACTGAGCTTATTTAGACAAGTGTTCTTTCTACTCAATAAACCTTTGAAAGGATTAAAGTACAATCACTCCCAATTATCTACCCATAATTTCTTCCCTTCTATCAGAGTTTAGACCATACCCTACAACTGGTCCCTGTTTTTATCCCAGTCTGAGTCCCTGTCCACTGGACCAGGGGATAGAGTGTAACAAGATGCATGAATTCAGGGAAGGTTGAGAAGTTGAACATGACAAGGGTGCTGGGTGCACAGCCAGGCAGAGGGCTGATGACAGGTCTGCCTAATGAGTTAGGAGCCAGGCTGTACATAGCCTTATATGTTATGGAATGGATTTCATATCTGAGCAACAGGAATCCTTTGCAGTAATGTGATGCTTTTTGTTTGAAAGAAATAATCCTGGTGACAGTGTGGACAATATGCACAAGATGAGAAATAAGATGAGGGGACAATTTGGTGGGATTGCCATGGTCCAGCAAAGAAATATGAAGGCTAAACTAAAGCAACTCCTGTAGGTATGGAGAGGAAAACCCAAGTTGAATGTTGTACTCAGAATTATACACTGTGAAAAGTTACTCTCCTCTTGTCAAAAAACAAAGCAAAAGTAGAACCCCCAAGGAATCCTTCTGGGGATTTTCACAGCCCCTATTATATAAAGAAGAATATTAGGAAGTCTTCACGCTTGTTGAAAAATACTGGGGAAAAAATTGGGGGAACCTTAAAATTATACACCTTATTTCTTTATCTTATAGGAGCGACAGTCATTAATATTTTAATTTCTCATCTTAACGTGTAAGTTGCCTCATGATTTCTAAAACTCATAGTTTTCTGTATCCTAATTTTATTCTGTTACACTGAGTATAAAAACACCTTTGGTGTTTCTTTCTTTTCATTTTTTTCTGATGACACCTCAGATTTCCACCTCCAAAAGCTCAGTAACAGCCTTGACCATGGGACCTTTAGTACACTTCATAATAAAATTAAAACTAAATAGATTTCAACTTAATGTTTCTACATCCTCTTTTATATATATATCCTTTAAAGTTGGAGACCACACAATGGTCTTTGTGCCAATTATTTTTTAAAAAGAGGGGAGTTTTGCAAGATACATTTCCCCCTAAAAATTTAAATCTTCTGCTAAAATCTGGTCAAAATTATTGCTACATGAAAGAACTGAAAAGAGCCACGATTCAGTGTGGGTAGATGAATACTATTATAATATAATTTACAAAGATTGCACCATGCTAACCAAACTCTCTGTTGTTCTACACTTGGAATAATTGTGTATTCCAAAGGTTTTCACCTGTTAGGAAGGATGGGCCGGCTTAGCTGAACACTGTTTTGTAGGTCAGCAGGTTCAAGGTCACCCCTTAGAAGCACCTTCTGAAGAGCTCCAGAGCATGATGTGAATTAGATAACCATACCAACCTCAGCAGAGCTTGGCACTCAGATGCTCAGGGACCCACAGCCTGGATACAGAGGAGTCTGAGTCTTAGACGTTAGAAGTGGGTGGGATGACAGGATTGTGAGACATGTTTTAAAAGAATTAAGGATTCCGAAAGAGTGGGAGGAAATCGCCTCATGTCCTCACTGAAGCTTCTTGTGAAGCCTGGACACTAACCCACTGCATCAGAGAAGCAGATGTTTCTTATTTCTAGCTTTCTCTTTGTTATGAAAATAAGCACAGGTTAAAAGAGAACTGTGTTTGTTGGACCACGATTTGAAGCACGAATCCCACAGGTATAGGAGAGATGGGAGAAATGGCAGCAGAAGCCCTCACCTGTTTTCTGATGGGCTGTGCAGAAAGACAAGCTCTTGAGAAGTAAACAAGTTTGTCAGTTCACTAAGAAAGCAGCGAACCAGCTGTCACTCTTTTGCACAACACTTAGTCTTTCATTTTATCCCAAAGACACAAAAACAGACATCCAATACCACCTCTCCGTTCTCCTAAGTAATACAATGGAATTGAGATTCTCCAAGTCCACAGAGAAAAAATGTAATTGGAGTAACTAGAATAGGGAGAAAATAAACATATATATATATATAAGGGAGAAGTAGTCATCAGCTGCTAACTTAGGATTGGTTTTTCAGTGGGTCTTCCTAATCCTGTCTGGAGTCTTTATAATAAAGGCAGCTTCCATTTTCACCAGTATAAGCCTATATTTCAAAAGCAAATTGGATACCTGCATGAACAAGCAGGCAGTTAGGCAGCTAATTACTGTTTGCAATTCAATTACCTAATTACTGTGGGCAAGTGTAGGGTGTTTGTACAAGCAAACAGTGCCACCCACAAATATTGCAGATTTGATTAAGAAGGCTTAGGTGCAAAGATCCGTGTTCACTGCTAGTGCCTAATAGACTCAATAATTTTCCCTCTGGGCCCAGGAAAGTCCAGGTTAAACACTCTTCTAGGAATGGAGTGGGGAAAAGCCCACCTAAGCAGACCTCACAAGCTTCTCCCCATGTCAGGCTGATGCTAAGATGGAGCTCTGCCTCACTACTCAAAGTATGGTCCACCTCGCTACTCAAAGTATGGTCCACAGAGCAGCAGTATCAGCATCTTTTGGGAGCCTGTTTGAGAAACAGAATCTCGGGCCCCATCCCAGAACTACTGAATTAGAATTTGCATTATTGTAAGATGCCCAGGTGATTCATATGCCCCTGCGTGTTTGAAAAGCACCACCATAGATAGCTGCTCCAGAAACAAGGTTGGCCTTGGTTCTAAGTCTGCAGAGTTAGGTTGGGGGGTCGGGGGGGATGTGGGGGGGGGAGTGTTATCCTTGGAGGTTTTCCTTTAAAATGAGAGCCAGGATGGTAGAAGGAGATGACCAGTGTTTATTCAGCCACAATGAGCAAGCTTGAAGCTTCAAGAGAAATCCTAAAGAGGAAACCTTTCAGGAATAAATCCTGAAAATGCTAATACTGAGAGTACGCAGCACATGCCCTGGGAGACAGCAAAGACGATGGAGCTCGTTACTCCACTAAAGGCTTTCACGTGTCATTCCATGAGCATTCTCCTCTCATCTAGGATCCGTTTGCCTGGTAATATTTATCTACATCTGGGACAACATGTTCAGCCACAAAATCATTCTGTGAATGTCCTCAGCCAGGACTTTGAGTCCAATTAATCAGTACAATCTGCCTCCACAGAAGAGCAATATAAGAGGACTCTATTTTGTGGTCTCTGCCAATCTCCACAGAGACCGACCACACTGATGCCTTTACCCAAACGTTGCTGAGACGATGGCCATGCAGCGTCAGGGAGAGGATTTTTCTACTCCCAGAGAGACTGCTTCAACCACCTCATCAATCTTGCTCACTTTGCATGGTGCTGGAACCTGAGAGCATGACATTTTAGGCAAAATGGTGTAGTTTGTCTTCATGATCTAGAGGAAAAGCACTGCACTGGAATCAGGGACCTGACCCCACCACTTAACAGCAACCTCGGGCTCAGTCTCATCATCCAGAAAATGAGGGGATTGAATTGGATGGTTCCATTAACTCCCTTTCCAGTTCCCACAATAATGTGTCTTCATCTCTCCATAATTGGGCTCACAGCTTCTAAGCCTACCTCCAGATGCCCCATAGAGCACATGAGACCTCCCATTTCCCAGCGTGGGCCTTTTCAGCTATCTCCCACCTATACTTTCCTACCATGAATCTCATCCAGTTCAGAGCTTCCTTCAGCTATCTGTTCCATTGGACACCTTCCACAAAGCTGTACTCTAAAGTATTAGCAGCTAATTTAAATGTGTGAACTTTCCCATGGTGTATTTAGGCTTGAATGGAAAACTCTTGCCTTAGCGCAGAGGACTCAATTTCTAATGACGAAACTTTAAACTTGCTTCCTTGATAAAGAAACTATGGTGTTTCTACACATAGCCAAAGCACTGATCATGAGGCCACAAAACACAATCTGACTCTTTTTGTTCCAGCAACTGAGGCCCAGAGACATGAACTCACTTGCCCAGGGAGTTGTCAGGATTAGAATGAACATTTCCTGAATCTCAACACTGTAAGGAGGTTCATCTTTTTTATTGTTATTATTATTAAAGCAATTACAATTTGAGGTAAGTGCTGATCAATCAGCATGATCATTAACTTTGTATCTCAAAAGGTCAATGGGAGACCAGATCTCAGACAGGAAATGGTTTTCATCTCAGGACTTCTTCTGTAAAGGAAATGAGAAAGTATCTTTCACAATAATGCTTTACAGTAGTTATCCAAATGAAAATTAGTGGGCTCTTAAAATCAGTCATTCAATAACCCAAAGGGAAAAGGCAACATTGCTGAGAGCACAGAGGTTATTACAAGAGACCAAGACAGAGAAAAGGATGCAAGGAAACCTCTGACTGTCAGTCACTGAGGTCAATGACTTTGCATCTTTGTCTGGGGTTGGATTGGATGATCTCTACATTTTTCTCATACTCTGAAAGTATTTTGAAAAAAAGTGTAATGGGTAGGAATAATGAATCAAAAGCCCAAAATGAAGGTTAGTAGGAATAAATAAAAGGTCTGATATGTGGATCCATATAAATAACTGTACAAGGACAGGATGAAGTGAAGCCATTGTTTAGCAGCTCTATGATTTTTTAAAAGTCACTGATACCAGTCAATCTCATATGACTTTGAAAGGGTTAAGTTCAAGCAACATTAATATATGTTCATTTGAATATAAATTAAGGAAAATTATAGTCCTCCTCTTCTTGGTTAGACCACATCTAGAGTTGCATTTCATTTTGATACTGCATTTAAGAAGCACGTGGATAACCAGAAGAAAGTGGCCAGAATGGTGAAGGGACTCTGAACTTTGTCCTGTGAGGAATGATAGAAAGATGCAGAATGTTTAGTCTGAGGGGAAAAAAGGCTCCACATGACATGATGAATACTTGAAGGGCTGTCATTTTCAGGAGGGGCTGGCGTTATTCTGTGTAGTCCCAGTAAGTGGAGTCAGGGTCAGTGCAAAAGAGATGCAGAGGGAGGACTCTGAGAAGTCAGGGGCGTCCAAACTCAGAATGGGTCACCTCAGGAGGTCACTCACCAGAGCAGTCCAAGCCCTTCTGTTTGTTCTTCTTTGGAAAATATCCAAGCATCACATGAGTGGATGAGCAAGGGGACCCTTCCCAACTAAGGGTCTATGAAATGAAGAGAGAAGCTGGACAGAAATAGAAAGCAGAGATAAGCACGTGCCAGGTGTTTATTACTGCTTTAAATGAAACCATTCCTGTCTAGGGAATAGCACTAAATCACTCATTTTCACAGGGGGATAATTTTAGTCTATTTTGCTAATAGACATAGAAGGCACTTCTACAGCATTAGGACAATTAAGGCATTCTTGATGTCACTGATATAACAAGGCTATCACCTATTAGTAAGTTTTATTTTTCGCTAATGAGACACAAATATCTTGTGTTTATAACTAGAAAACTCATTTTCTGTACCTAATATGTGAATTCACTACGTGTGCCTTATTTAAGGTTGTCATATCTCATTAGCAAACTGTATTTTTACCTGACCAGTTGAAAACTCATCATGTTAATGACAACTCTTATTACTTCATGAAGAAGTGTGTTGCCTTTGCTTTGTATTCATTCTAGGTTTCTTTGTTGTTGCCAGTGTAACTATAATTTATTAAGATGTGGCTGTCTTCAGTAGTGTCACCATCTGTGTTATTAATACAAAAGCAAAACAAAATCTGCTCCTTTTATCTTATATCTACCACTGCCCCCACCCCCAAACGCAATGATTGTCTTATTTTGACTTGGCCTAGAGGCATGAATTGTTTCCTGATTTTAAGAGCCTCCACTTGGAAAGTGTTTGAAGTTCACCTCTTCTCTATAGACACAAGAGAAATCACTAAAATTCTGACAATACACATCACAATCAAATGTGCATATGTCTACAACTATTAATTAGCACAGATATTGAAATTATCAGAGAAAAACGTTCCTCTGTGGTTTGTATCACTATAGTCTGTTTTGAAATTGTACTGCATTACTCCCAATAAAAGCTTGGAGACAGAGAAGAAAGATATATCAGTTCATAAAAAAATGAGCATTTTTTATAAGTAAAACAATAAGCTACTAATTCTTTTTGGGAAAAGGAAAAAAAGGGAGCAGTGACTTTTGGACAGCTAAGGGGTAAAATAAGGCCCCTGAATCCTAGAAAGTAAAGGAAAAGAACCTGTAAGAATGCTGGAGAAAGTACATAAGGGGATGTGAAGACACCAGAGGCCACTTTTTCCTGCTTTTTAGTTTTTCCTGGGTTATAGTGAAGCCAACTGCCAAAGAAAATAGTTATGTCAGCTTATATCTGGGCAGGAGGTAGAAACAGCCTCAAATAAGAGGAGCCCTGGGCCAGTAAGAGTCTTTCCTTTGTAAAGGCCTCTGAAGAGCTACACTATCCCTCGGTAACCCTCCAGAGCCTCCCAAGAAATGTTCTTTGAATGATCATTCTTGGGGAGTTCAGTCCATTAAATGACCTGGGATTTCAAGCTCATGTTTTTCTCTTGATCACCACTATTTTTACCAAGGTTCTGGCACATGTTAGAAGCCGGGGGGAAGGAGCAGGAAAGCCCACAACAAACAGGCCACACAACAAGGTTCATGCTCCTAAGTCTTGGAAGCCACTGCCCTTCACTGGACCTCCTCCCCACCAATCATGGTTGTCAGAGAAACCAACTCTCTGTCCAGATCAGCCTGTTCTAACAGCCCACTGTCAGAGCGTTAGTGACCTTTGAAGAAAAGGGGAAAGAATTATTTGAAATAACCAGTATTTCTCAATGCTCTCTGGGGATAGAGGTTGGGGGGGGTTATTTTTATATTTTTTATTTCATTTGATTTTTAATACACAACTATGAGTTAGCAAAAGTAAATATCACATTCTCCAATGGACCAATGAAGAAATCAAGGCAAGAAGAAATTGAGACTTTCCATGGTTGTCAGTGTCAGTCAACTATGGCCAGTCATTCAAAGGTCATATGGAGATAAACAAAATTAAGATTAGAACCCAGGTGCCCAAATCCCTAATTTAAAGCTCTTTGGTGAAATCAATTTCCCTCTTCCCAACACTATCTAATTCTCTTCAAAAAGAAAAGCTTTTAATTCTGCATGAGTTCCAGAAACTGTTCTAGATTCTGATGAATCAGTTAAGTCCACAGAAACTCAAAACTTTTAAGTTAGACAGGTAAGTCAATAATTACATGATTAGTTCTGTGGGTAGTAATACAAGCTCAAAGAAGATGCTACAGGAACACAGTAGAAAAAAATCTCAATTTTGTCTGAGGATGTCAAAGGTAGTAATGTTTGAGCTAGTTCTTAAAATGTAAGAGTTTCCAAAGTAGAAAAGAGGTAAGAAATGTCCTGGAAGAAAGCATAGGGTAAATAAAGGCAGAAAAATATACAGACCACAGGTATTCTAAAGGAATGGTCAATGGTTTAGAGCCACTACATTGGGACTGGGTTGGTAAGGGGCCTGTATGCTAGGTTAGTGAACTGGCACTCAGTCCTGTGGGCCAAGGGAGCTATGGAAGGATCCTCTAAAACCAGTGAGTAACAACTGTTATCAACAACCTATTAGGAGCAGAGTTCCAGGTTGCAGACACCACTCTACTGGCATGCTGGCATGAATTGAGAACAGCAAGGGTCCTTTTGCTTATACTAACCTTCCTCCCCCAAGCTGATATCACCATTTCACCTCCCCTTCTACACCATCCAGGAGGCGTCTCATGTAATTGAACCTCCATAGAAAGTTCTATGTTTGCAGTGAATGGAGTCATTCATCCAACTACAGGATCTTCACTATAATTGCAGGAAGCTCTCACTGTGGGCTGCATTAGGAGAGCATACCCAGGGCTGGCACGAGGACAATGGGCTGGTAGAGCCAGCTGCTAATGTCATGGCCAGCTTTTATGCACAAAGTGAATGGGAGTTTAAAAAAAAGTCAACGTCCATTATCATTGTGATTCATCTTCTTCCCATCAGCACCAGGATGTCTCAGATTAGGTTATCTGGCATTTGGGGAAAAGATCTAGGGCCAGGCTGAAGGGAAGGGGTGTCGCTGAAGAGGCAGGGTTTCCTCTGAGGCCCCAGCTGCAGACACCACGCACCAAGCTGAGAGTCGAGCCAAAGTTGGCCTGAACAAGGGCTGAAAGGGCCTTTATAAAACAGAACAGGGCTTCCCTGGTGGCGCAGTGGTTGAGAGTCCGCCTGCCGATGCAGGGGACACGGGTTCGTGCCCCGGTCCGGGAGGATCCCACATGCCGCGTAGCGGCTGGGCCCGTGAGCCATGGCCGCGGAGCCTGCGCGTCCAGAACCTGTGCTCCGCAACGGGAGAGGCCACAGCATTGAAAGGCCCGCGTACCGCAAAAAAAAAAAAAAGAAAAAGAAAAACCAGGACGTGAACCCTGGAGCCTCCTGCTCCCAGTAAGAGGAGAATCAGGGAATGGTAGGAACTGACTGTAATTTTCTTTTTCTGTGGTAGCAGAGCAAGGAGAAGTGTCACTAACAGAAGGGAGAGGAAACAGGAGATCTTTATGCTGAGCCGCTAAATTCACTGGAATCTGAAAACCGCAATAGGTTAAGTTCACTTCCGACACCATTTGGCGTTTCACCTTGTGTGTTCAAGAACCTCGGGTGCAAGGATTTTAAAAATACAGCCGTCTCATCTGCAGACAGGGACAGATTGCCTGAAACCTTGGGACTAAACTATGAGGCTCTGAGTGCCTGTATCTGTGAGGGTCCAATCAGAAAAGCAATTTATTGTGCGGATTTGACTTACAAAATTGAGGGAGCTGGTAAATAGTCTCTGCAAAGCTGTTGTCTTTGCATCTGATGCTGGAGCCTGATGTGCAGAGGGCAGGCAGCCCAGAAGGGAAGGTGGATGTAAAGTGGTCAGTGAGGGAGGATGAGCTGGAATCTGGGAAGAGTCCCTCACAAGGACAAACTCACACTTGGCCAGGAGTCGGAGAAGCTGCAGAAGGATTCAGGAGAAGACGGAGCAGTTGTAGACCCAGCTGCTGCCCCTCACCCTGCTCACCTCTGTGTAGGAGTGACAAAAGGACCTGGTGACCCTTCCCGGTCTTCCAAGCATAAAAACAATAGGGTAGTTGCTGTTACAGTTGTGCCCCCTAAAGCTTGCACAAAAATATCTCTTGTACCTGCCTTGATTAGAAACATACAAGGAGGGGGATTCTGGGAAATGCAGCCCAGCCTGGTCAAGTCAACATGCTGCAGAGCAAGAACATGCTTTTAGAACTGACTTTGTGATTCTAACTGAACGTGGATGGTGTATAGGTGTTGTGTCCATTTCTTAGGGCTCCTGTAACAAAGTGTCACAATTTGGGCAGCTTAAAACAACAGAAATTTATTCTCTCACAGTACTAGAAGCTAGAATTCCAAAATCAAAGTGTCAGTAGGACTACATTTCCTCCAAAGGCTTTTCTGGAGCCCGGGGAAGAATCCTTTCTTGCTTCTAGTTTCTGGTGGTTGCCAGCAATCCTCAGTGTTTCTTGGCTTGTGGCAGCATAACTCCAGTCTCTGCCTCTGTCTTAAATGACCTCTTCCCAGGTTCTCTGTGTGTCTTCTTCTCTTCCTCTAGGGACACAAGTCATGCTGGCTTTAGGCCCCACCTTAATTCAGTATGACCTGATCGTAATGTAACTAATTACATCTGCAGAGACGTGGTTTCTAAATAAGGTCACATTCTAAGGTTCTGCATGGACATGAATTCTGTGAGGGGGCACTATTTAACACAGTACAAATGTCATAAGGGAAAATCTAGACCAGGAAATAAATGGAAATCTTAGAATAGAGAATTCAACCCAAGAAGAGCAGTCTCATTCCAAAGAATCGTGTGTTCAGGAATGCAGTTAGGATCCCAGTTAGACACTAAATCTGTTGACCTTGGAATTCAGGCATATCTAGAAGACTGAAAGGCAAGCACTTACTGTTTTCTCATTTATCTCATTTATTTCCTCATAGGACATACCATATTCTTATTCAAATTAGAAAATCTAGGCTCAGAGAGATTAAATAATATGACCAATATACAACCAAGAAGCAGTAGGGTGGGATTTGAACCCGAGACTATCAGCTTCCATAGGACATCTTCCTTCATTATCCACATTGTGTACCAGTAAATAATATTTACTGAGTAAATATTAAGAAACTTTTCTGGACCATCTCTTCCATGCTTACATCCTCTCTGCAGACTCCCCTAAGTGCCCTGGATGGAGCGACTTCCTCCACTGATCTCCCACATTTTGATCATAGTTCCAAGACTGCACTCATTCCATTGTGCTGTAATTCTCTATTTGCATATCTGTTTCCTGTCTCCTGTGCCAGTTCTTATCATTGCAGTATTCCTGTGCCCAGCCCAGTGCCTGGCACATAATAGGAACTCAAATCTTAATTGATTAAAGTTCTTCAGAGAAGAAACACTACTTTCTAAAAATTTCTGGGAATGTTGTGTCTATATCCTCCCCCAATACACTATTTTCAGACTTTAGAGACTCTGAACTTTTCTCTTATGCCAAATGAAATACTTCTACTGCAATGCAAATTTTTACTTCTCTTCCCTTTTCTGAAAAGGTATAAAACAGCTAGTCTTCTGAAAAACTTCAGAAAAAGTAGCAAGTAATTTTATGTGTCCATTTTTCTTTTTCTGGTTAATAATCTTACTTCCACAACCTAATTTTATGATATTTTTTGAAAACCTGTTGCCTGTACTTATGAACACACATAAATATTTTTCATTTCATTTTTTGTTTTTAGGTCATTTCAGAAACTTAAAAAATCCACATTAATCCCAGCCATGCTTTGGGTTCTATTTCTTCCCATGCATCTTCTCTATTTCTTGCTACTTTGCTCATTTCTCTAGGAAAAAGCATCTGCCTTCATCAGACTCACTCACTTCCCAGGGAAACAGACCACCATGAAAACTATACCAAAGGGGGAAAAAAAGAGGCAAGCCAAGTTTTGCTCAGGGCCACCACCTAAATTTAGGCTCACTGATTCCCCTGGGCCTTGCAGCAACTAAATATTATTTTTACTTATCTAGTAGCTTTCGGTTTACTCAGGCCTGTATTATCCACAATAGAGGCTACAAGTCAGAAAAGGTCAATTTATTTTAGCCCATGGCCAGCTCTCATTTCCTTAAGTATTTCAATCCATGCCTAGTGAGGTACTAGATCCTGGCTATCAACATGTGCTCCACAGACAGGCAGCAGCAGCATTTCCCAGGAGGCGATTAGAAATGCAGCATCTCTGGCCTTTCCTCAGACCTACTGTGTCAGAATCTACATTTTGACAAGTTTACCAGTTGATTCTTAATGTACATTAATTTTTGAGATTCATATCCCTAGATAATTGGAGGTAACTGTGAGTTAGAAGTAATACAAATAAATGGCATTAAAAAACAAAACAAAACACCTAGGCTGGAATCCTGGCTGTTCTATATTTCTTACCTATGTGACCTTTGGAAAATCACATGGCATTTCTGACCCCCAGTTTCCTCAACTGTTTATAAACAGTGTAAAGTAATCTAAGAGTCACTTGCATCAGAGTCTTCAGTCCTACTCTATAACCACTAAATCAGAATTTCTCAGAGATTTACATTTTAAAAAGCTTCCCAGGTTCTTATGCACATTTTAATTTAATGGTCACTGTTGTCAATACATGTAGGGAATAATCTTTTCTATCTTGACATCAATGCTAGTGACATGAGGGAAGAGTACAGTGATTTGAATAATTCTCTCACTAAGTTTGTGTCTGTACTGTGTTTCATCTTCCTTCTTTAGTCTCCATCATAGGTGAAGAAGGGGTAGTCTTCCCTCAAACTGAATCATAGCAGGAAGATTGCTTTATGGAAGAACTCGAAGACTGACAGTCATTCGAAAACATTCCACCAAGACAAAGGCATGTGATGCTTAGTGAGTTATTGTTATTATCAGTGGCTATTCATTGCTCTTCTGATTTGTCTAATACTAAAAGGGTTTCCAGGGAGATGTGGCTTCCTACATTCTCCTTCACAAGATGTTTCTACACCTAGCAGTTAAATAAAAGACAGAAAACCGAGCACTCCCTTCTCACTGCTATGCAAGCTTTCCAGATCAAAGAAATCCCTTCAGCAGTCCTATACAATTAAGTTAGAGAGCCGTGATGGAAATCAATATTCGGTAAACCTCTCCTATATGCCAGGCACTGTGCTAGTTATCCTCCTATGGCCTCAGATTCAGAAAGAAAAAAACAAAACAAAACCCTGCAATCTTAAGAGCCAGGGGTTTATTTATTGCATTTTACAGATAATGATGAGAATGAGCATTTGGACACATTACATTCTGTTTTCATACATAGGTTTGATTCTGAGCTTCAGTTAGCTCATTAGAGTCTCAAAAAGAACAAAAACACAAAAACCTAAGAACTAATACTCCAGTGGTGCTTAATTTACAATTCATTCACCATCTAATCCTATTCACAGTTTTCACTCTCACAGTATCATGCAACTTAATTCATGAAATATTGTTTAGTGCTGGCTCTACTCCCTGGGCCCCTGATAGGCAAGGTGAGGGCCGGTTAAGTATGAAATGATGATGACACCTATGAAGATTGCCTTGCATCCTACTCTAGAATGGGATTGGTACAAACAAATGAGCTGATACCACATGAGTAAGAAACATTTAATCAGGGACAGACTCTGGAAACTTCCACTGGTATCTGGCTGAGGGGGACAGACCAGGCACAGGAAGGATCTTAACGTGCTGAGATGGAGGGTCGAGCAATGCAGGAGAAAGATCAGATAAGCAAAGGTTGGGCAGCAGGGCAGTTCAGGGTCTATTCAAGCAAACGGGAGTGGCCCCATTTGGTGGCAGCACAGCAGATATGCAGGAGAGACCTGGGAAGGCAGGATGATATCATGGAAAGCCTTGAATGTCAAGCCAAAGAGCGTGTCATATATTCAAAAGGTTTTGGAGCAGAAGAGCACTTGATTAGAGCTGCATTTTAAACATCACTCTGCCAGCTCTGTGTAGAGTGCTTGGAGGAGAAAAAGAGATAGAGGTAGGGAAGGAGGCTGTAGCCAAACCAAAGCCCCTGGATGAGTGAGAATGGAAAGGGACAGCTGATATGAGAAACCTCCATGGAGCAGAATTGTATGCACCTTGCTGGGGACTGAGCAACAGTAGCATCAGAAGGCAGGAAGGGCTGAGAGGAGGCCACCTGTGATCCTTGATGTCAGCTAGATCGGCATTTGTACCCCAACTCTGTTCAGCCACCAAAACTCTCTTGAGTCTGAAATCTTATTTGTAACAGGGAAAAATTAACCTTACAGGGCTGTGGTGAGGGGTGACTGAGTGAACTTGTTAAATATCTAGTCCAGAGTGAGCCTGATACCTTGGCTTCCTCCTTTCCCTGTGTTCTTGTTATTTAAAGCACAGGGCATGTTGGGGGACGGATGGAGTCGGGGGTTGGGGTTAGCAGATGTAAGCTATTATGTATAGGATGGGTAAACAACAAGGTCTTACTGCATAGCACAAGGATCTATATTCAATATCCTATGATAAACCATAATGGAAAAGATAAAAAAGAATGTATATGTATGTATAACTGAATCACTTTGCTGTACAACAGAAATTAACACAACATTGTAAATAAGCTGTACTTAAATTAAAAAAAAAGAAAAAAAAACAGGGCATGGACCCGCAGCAGCAGTATCTAGAAACATGTTAGAAACGTAGACCCTCACTCCCCACCCTAGACCTGCTGAATCAGAATCTGCCCTTTGACATGATCCCCAAAGATTTTCATGCACATTAAAGTTTGAGAAGCATTACCCTATGCTTTCCATCCAGGTCCCCCAGCTTCTGTCTGACTTCTTAGCTTTGACTCCCCCATTCTTTCCTCCACCTCCCACTCTCCAAGAAAAACTGGGAAAATGAAGGGGAAAAATACCATAAAGCCTAGAAGAATGTCCTCCGACTCTAACGTAACAACATTAATTTTTCTCTTTTGTTAAAACTGTCACTAGAAGGCATTTTTTTTTAATTTCTAAGAAGTGAGTTTCAACAATATTTGAAGAAAAATGACTTCCAAAGACAGATTTAGTTGGCAGTTTTTCTGCTGTGTTTGTGGGGAGTGGGGGCTGTCTCAATATTTCCCTGGTGGTGCAGTGGCTGGGAATCCGCCTGCCGATGCAGGGAACACGGGTTCCAGCCCTGGTCTGGGAGGATCCCACATGCCGCGGAGCAGCTGGGCCCATGCACCACAGCTACTGAGCCTGCACTGTAGAGCCCGTGAGCCACAGCTACTGAGCCCGCGTGCCGCAACTACTGAAGCCCATGCACCTGGAGCCTGTGCTCTGCAACGAGAGAAGCCACCGCAATGAGAAGCCCGCACACCACACGATGAGTGGTCCCCGCTCGCCACAACTGGAGAAAAGCCCACATGCAGCAACGAAGAGCCAATGCAGCCATAAATATATACGTACATACATACATACATAAAAGAAAAAAACACACCTGCAGTGAAGTTTTTAGATGGGCTGATAAAGGAAAAGACAGTGCTCCAGTGACAGTACTAATACAATTTTATAAGGTAACAAGCAGGACCTGTGGCTGAGAGACGAGAACCTTTGATTTCGTGGATTAAGGATCAAGCTCAGTTCTGAATGCCTGTACATTTGGCTACCATTCAAACCAAAGATTTTAGGCTCTCGACACTGAAGCAACAGCATGGTAAAGGATCAAAAGATGGAGATTTCTTCACAAGGGAGGGTTAGTTCAGCTTCTGCCAATGTAGGTATTCTCTGCATAACATCCACAAGCACGGGGAAGTGGCTAAGCTGGCAAGCCAGTGGCTCAAGGCAGCAAAAACAGACATTCTGACTCCAAACAGAGAGGACAGCACCGTGAGCTCTAAGCCCCACGCTTGCAAAGCTGTATTCATGATTAGAACACAAAAGCCACAAAACAAACAACCCTGGATCAACACCTCAGAAATTCACCAGCATGGATCCAGGACTCCTTACCAGAACAGTCCTCCAAATACTTCTCTGTAAATGGGAAAAACTTCTAGAATTTCCTAACCCTGATGAGAATCTGCAACTGAAAAAACATTCCCTGATTTTATTTCAGTCTAAATAAGTGAGGATGGCATGGATTAAAAAGTATATGCAGTTGACTGGATAGTCTACTACATTTAATATAATTTCTTATTATTAGTGACGGCACCATTATGATAGAGAACAAAGATCTAGGAAGGTGAGATTCTCCGCCACTTAGCTGAGTTCTTAAGCAAGTGGAAAGCCACCTTTTAAGTATCCATGTTGTTGTCAATAATGATTATAGTTAATTTCCATTTATAAAGCAACAGACTGTTCTTACAAAATGTTACTGTAAGGGTAGTAGATAATTCCTAAATGTTAAAAATGAGACAGAGAGAGGTTAATGTCTTGTCCAAGGATATACAACTGATAAAACATGAACCTGCCCATTACATTTATATCTTTCTGACTCTCAAATCATATCTACTAATTCACATTGCCTCCACTAAGTCAGTACACCTTACTGTGCCTCACTTTCCTTACCTGTAAAATGAAGACTGTATGGTCTCCCATGTCATTTTCTACCCTGATATCTTTTTTTTTAACAATTTTATTGAAGTATACTTCCTTTACAATTCTGTGTTAGTTTCTGCTGTATAAAAAAGTGAATCAGCCATACATATACATATATCCCCATATCTCTTCCCTCTTGCGACTCCCTCCCACCCTCCCTATCGCACCCCTCCAGGTGGTCACAAAGCACCAAGCCGATCTCCCTGTGCTCTGCGGCTGCTTCCCACTAGCTATCTATTTTACATTTGGTAGTGTATATATGTCTATGCCACTCTCTCACTTTGTCTCAACTTACCCTTCCCCCTCCCCATGTCCTCAAGTCCATTCTCTACATCTGTGTCTTTATTCCTGTCCTGCCCCTAGGGTCTTCAGAACCATTTTTTTTTTTTTAGATTCCATATATATGTGTTAGCATATGGTATTTGTTTTTCTTTCTTTGACTTCCTTCCCTCTGTATGACAGACTCTAGGACCATCCACCTCACTACATATAACTCAATTTCATTTCCTTTTATGGCTGAGTAATATTCCATTGTATATATATGCCACATCTTCTTTATCCATTCATCTGTCAATGGACATTAGGGGCGTTTCTATATCGTGGCTATTGTAAATAGAGCTGCAATGATCATTGTGGTACAAGACTCTTTTTGAATTATGGTTTTCTCAGGGTTTATAAGAAAGTATATTAAATAATTTTATTAAATAATAAGAATATATTAAATAATATAAATTTAATTAATAATTAAATGATATAAATTTAATTATATGACTAATTAAATATAAATTTTATAAATAATTTAAATAAATATAATAATTTATATTTAAATATATTTAATATTTTAATATTAATAAATTTATTTAAATATAAATAATTAAATAATATAACTTTAATTATATTATTTTTAAATATAAATTTAATTAATAATATAATTAAATATATTAAATAAGAAGAAATTATATTAAATGTGGTAGACTATCCAGTCAACTGCATATACTTTTTAATCCATGCCATCCTCATTTATTTAGACTGAAATAAAATCAGGGAATGTTTTTTCAGTTGTCCAGTAGTGGGATTGCTGGGGCATATGGTAATTCTTTTTTTAGTTTTTTAAGGAATCTCCATACTGTTCTCCATAGTGGATGTATCAATTTACATTCCCTCCAGCACTGCAAGAGGGTTCCCTTTTCTCCACACACTCTCAAGCATTTACTGTTTGTAGATTTTTTGTTGATGCCCATTCTGACTGGTGTGAGGTGATACCTCATTGTGGTTTTGATTTGCATTTCTCTAATGATTATTGACGTTGAGCATTCTTTCACGTATTTGTGAGCAATCTGTATGTCCTCTTTAGAGAAATGTCTATTTAGGTCTTCTGCCCATTTTTGTATTGGGTTGTTTGTTTTCTTGATATTGAGCTGCACGAGCTGCTTGTAAATTTTGGAGACTGATCCTTTGTCAGTTGCTTCATTTACAAATATTTTCTCCCATTCTGAGGGTTCTCTTTTCATCTTGTTTATGGTTTCCTTTGTTGTGCAAAAGTTTTTAAGATTTATTAGGTCCCATTTGTTTATTTTTGTTTTTATTTCCATTTCTCTAGGAGGTGGGTCAGAAAGGATCTTGCTGTGATTTGTCATAGAGTGTTCTGCCTATGTTTTCCTCTAAGAGTTTTACAGTGTCTGGCCTTACATTGAGGTCTATAATCCATTTTCAGTTTATTTTTGTGTATGCTGTTTGGGAGTGTTCTAATTTCATTCTTTTACATGTAGCTGTCCAGTTTTCCCAGCACCATTTATTGCAGAGGCTGTCTTTTCTCCATTGTATATTCTTGCCTCTTTTATCAAAGATAAGGTGAGCATATGTGCATGGGTTATCTCTGGGCTTTCTATCCTGTTCCATTGATCTATCTTTCTGTTTTTGTGCCAGTACCATACTGTCTCGATTACTGTAGTTTTGTAGTATAGTCTAAAGTCCAGGAGCCTGATACCTCCAGCTCCATTTTTCTTTCTTAAGATTACTTTGGCTATACGGGGTCTTTTATGTTTCCATACAAATTGTGAAATTTTTTATTCTAGTTCTGTGAAAAATGCCATTGGTAGTTTGATAGAGATTGCATTGAATCTGTAGATTGCTTTGGGTAGCAGAGTCATTTTCACAATGTTGATTCTTCCAATCCAAGAACATGGTATATCTCTCCATCCGTTTGTATTGTGTTTGATTTCATTCATCAGTGTCTTATAGTTTTCTGCCTACAGGTCTTTTGCCTCCTTAGGTAGGTTTATTCCTAGGTATTTTATTCTTTTTGTTGCAGTGTAACTGGGAGTGTTTCCTTAATTTCTCTTTCAGACTTTTCATCATTAGTGTATAGGAATGCAAGAGATTTCTGTGCATTAATTTTGTATCCTGCTACTTTACCAAATTCATTGATTAGCTCTAGTAGTTTTCTCAGAGCATCTTTAGGATTCTCTATGTATAGCATCATGTGATCTGTAAACAGTGACAGTTTTGCTTCTTCTTTTCTGATTTGGATTCCTTTATTTCTTTTTCTACTCTGATTGCTGTGGCTGAAACTTCCAAAACTATGTTGAATAATAGTGGTTAGAGTGGACAACTTTGTCTTGTTCCTGATCTTAGTGGAAATGCTTTCAGTTTTTCACCATTGAGAACTAGGCTGGCTGTGGGTTTGTCATATATGGCCTTTATTATGTTGAGGTAAGTTCCTTCTATACCTTTCTGGAGGGTTGTTACCATGAATGCGTGTTGAATTCTATAAAAAGTTTTTCTGCATCTATTGAGATGATCATATGGTTTTTATCCTTCAATTTGTTAATATGGTTTATCACATTGATTGATTTGAGTATACTGAAGAATCCTTGCATTCCTGGATAAACCCCACTTGATCATGGTGTAAGATCCTTTTAATGTGCTGTTGCATTCTGTTTGCTAGTATTTTGTTGACAATTTTTGCATGTATGTTGATTAGTGATATTTGCCTGTAGTTTTCTTTCTTAGTGACATCTTTGTCTGGTTTTGGTATCACAATGATGGTGGCCTCATAGAATGAGTTTGGAAGTGTTCCTCCCTCTGTTATATTTTGGAAGAGTTTGAGAAGGATTGATGTTAGCTCTTCTCTAAATGTTTGATAGAATTCACCTGTGAAGCCATCTGGTCCTGGGCTTTTGTTTGTTGGAAGATTTCCAATCACAGTCTCAATTTCAGTGCTTGTGATTGGTCTGTTTATATTTTCTATTTCTTCTTGGTTCAGTCTTGGAAGGTTGTGCTTTTCTAAGAATTTGTCCATTTCTTCTAGGTTGTCCATTTTATTGGCATATAGTTGCTTGAGGTAATCTCTCATGATCTCTTGTATTTCTGCAGTGTCACTTGTTACTTCTCCTTTTTCATTTCTAATTCTATTGATTTGAGTCTTCTCCCCTTTTTTTTTTTTTTGATGAGTCTAGCTAACGGTTTATCCATTTTATTTGTCTTCTCAAAGAACCAGCTTTTAGTTTTATTGATCTTTACTATCGTTTCCTTCATTTCTTTTTCATTTATTTCTGATCTGATCTTTATGATTTCTTTCCTTCTGCTAACTTTGGGGTTTTTGTTCTTCTTCCTCTAATTGCTTTAGGTGTAAGTTTAGGTTGTTTATTTGGGATGTTTCTTGTTTCATGAGGTAGTGTTGTATTGCTATAAACTTTCCACTTAGAACTGCTTTTCCTGCATCCCAAAGGTTTTAGGTCGTCATGTTTTCACTGTCATTTTTTCTAAGCATTTTTTGACTTCCTCTTTGACTTCTTCAGTAATCTCTTGGTTATTTAATAACATATTGTTTAGCCTCCATGTGTTTGTATTTTTTACAGTTTTTTTTTCCTGTATTTGATATGTAGCCTCATAGCATTGTGGTCAGAAAAGATATTTGATACGATTTCAATTTTCTTAAATTTACCAAGGCTTGATTTGTGACCCAAGATATGATCTATCCTGGAACATGTTCCATGAGCACTTGAGAAGAAAGTGTATTCTGTTGTTTTAGGATGGAATGTCCTATAAATATCAGTTGAGTTCATCTTGTTTAATGTATCATTTAAAGCTTGTGTTTCCTTACTTATTTTCATTTTGGATGATCTGTCCATTGGTGAAAGTGGGGTGTTGAAGTCCCCTACTATGATTGTATTACTCTCTACTTCCCCTTTTATGGCTGTTGGCATTTGCCTTATGTATTGAGGTGCTCCTATGTTGGGCGCATAAATATTTACAATTGTTATATCTTCTTCTTGGGTTGATCCCTTGATTATTATGTACTGTCCTTCTTTGTCTCTTGTAATAGTCTTTATTTTAAAGTCTATTTTGTCTGATATGAGAATTGCTACTCCAGCTTTATTTTGATTTCCATTTACATGGAATATCTTTTTCCATCCCTTCATTTTCAGTCTGTATGTGTCCCTAGGTCTGAATTGGATCTCTTGTAGACAGCATATATACAGGATTTCTTTTTGTATCCATTCAACCAGTCTCTGTCTTTTATTGGTAGCATTTAATCCACTTATATTTAAGGTAATTATCGATATGTATGTTCCTATTAACATTTTCTAAATCCTTTTGGGTTTGTTGTTGTAGGTCTTTTCCTTTTCTTGTGTTTCCTGCCTAGAGAAGTTCCTTTAGCCTTTGTTTTAGAGCTGATTTGGTGGTGCTGAATTCTCTTATCTTTTGCTTGTCTGTAAAGATTTAATTTCTCCATCGAATCTGAATGAGACCTTTGCTGTGTAGAGTAATCTTGGTTGTAAATTGTTCCCTTTCATCACTTTAAATGTGTCCTGCCACTCCCTTCTGGCTTGCAGAGTTTCTGCTGAAAGATCAGCTGTTAATCTTATGGGGGTTCCTTTTGTATGTTATTTGTTGCTTTTCCCTTGCTGCTTTTAATATTTTTTTATTTGTATTTAATTTTTGATAGTTTGATTATATGTGTCTCAGTGTTTTTATCTTTGGGTTTATCCTGTATGGGTCTCTCTGTGCTTTCTGTACTTGATTGACTATTTCCTTTCCTATATTAGAGAATTTTTCAACTATAATTTCGTCAAATATTTTCTCAGTCCCTTTTTTTTCTCCTCTTCTTCTGCAACTCCTATAATTCAAATGTTGGTACGTTTAATGTTGTCCCAGATGTCTCTGAGACTGTCCTCAATTCTTTTCATTCTTTTTTATTTATTCTGCTCTGTGGTAGGTCTTTCCACTACTTTATCTTCCAGGTCACTTATCCGTTCTTCTGCCTCAGTTATTCTGCTCTTGATTCCTTCTAGTGAACTTTTAATTTCATTTATTGTGTTGTTCATCATTGTTTGTTTGCTCTTTAGCTCTTCTAGGTCCTTGTTAAACATTTCTTGCCTTTTTTCCATTCTATTTTGAAGATTTGGGATCTTCTTTACTATCATTACTCTGAATTCTTTTCCAGGTAGGCTGCCTATTTCCTCTTCATTTGTTTGGTCTGGTGGGTTTTTACCTTGCTCCTTCATCTGCTGTGTTTTCCTCTGTCTTCTCATTTTCCTTAACTTACTGTGTTTGAGGTCTCCTTTTTGCAGGCTGCAGGTTTGTAGTTCCCATTGTTTTTGATCTGGCCCCAGTGGCTGTTCCCAGTGGCTCAGGTTGGTTCAGTGGATTGTGTAGGCTTCCTGGTGGAGGGGACTAGTACCTGTGTTCTTGTGGATTACCCTGGATTTTGCCTTTCTGGTGGGCAGGACCACGTCCGGTGGTGTGTTTTGGGGTGCCTGTGACCTTATTATGATTTTAGGCAGCGTTTCTTCTAATGAGTGGAGTTGTGTTCCTGTCTTGCTAGTTGTTTGGCATGTGATGTCCAGCACTGTAACTTGCTGGTCATTGTGTAGAGCTGGGTTTTAGCATTGAGATGGAGATCTCTGGGAGAGGTTTCACCGTTTGATATTACATGGAGCCAGGAGGATTCTGGTGGACCAATGTCCTGAACTTGGCTCTCCCACCTCAGAGGCACAGGCCTGACACCTGGCCAGAACATCAAGACCCTGTGCCTTCTTTGTCTCCACCATCTTCTTGTGGTGCCGTCACCAGGGAGAGCCGTGTTGTTAAGCTAGGTCTCAGTGTCCTTACCCTGACATCTTTGATTCTCTGTGAGGTTAGGTTAGTCAATTTATATACTGTAAGGTATTGTGATGGTTAATTTTATGTGTCAACGTAGCTAGGCTATCGTGTCCACCTGTTTGGTCAAAACTAATCCAGATGATGTAGTGAAGATATTTTTTATAGATGTGATTAACACTTACAACCAGTTGGCTTTAAGTAAAGGAGGTTATCCTCAATAAGGTAAGTGGGCCTTATTCAGTCATTTGAAGGCCTTAAGAGAAAAACTATGGTTTCTCAGAGAAAAAGTAATTTTGCCTCAAGACTATAACAGAGAAACCCTGCCTGAGTGTTCAGTCTTTTAGACCACCCTACCAGTTTTGGACTCAAGACTCCAATTCCTACCTGAGTTTTCAGTATACCAACCTGCCCTATTGATTTAAAGCTTGCCCCTACAATCTTATAAGACAGGTCCTTAAAAAAAAGAAAAAAGAAAAAAAAAATATATATATATGTTTCCTGAAGGTTCTAGTTCTCTGAAGAACCCTGACAAAGTGACAGGAAATAATTTGTAACTTTTAAATACAGTGTTTCTCAATCATTTGGCCTAGATGAAAGCACTAAACACAATCAAAATCAAGTATGTAGAAGAGTAACATTAGCAACATTAAAAAATTGATCTGGGGCTTCCCTGGTGGCGCAGTGGCTGAGAGTCCGACTGCCGATGCAGGGGACGTGGGTTCGTGCCCCAGTCCAGGAAGATCCCACATGCTGCGGAGCAGCTGGGCCCATGAGCCATGGCTGCTGATCCTGCGTGTCCAGAGCCTGTGCTCTGCAACGGGAGAGGCCACGGCAGTGGTATAACTGGTATACCTATGGTATGCCTGTGGTATACACTAGCCTGCATACCACAACAAAACAAAACAAAACAAAACAAAAAAATTGATCTGCCCCCAGATTGATCTTGGACTTCTGAACCTTCCGAATTATGAGAAATAAATTCCTGTTGTTTATAAGCCACCCAGTCTGTGGCATTTTTTAATAGCAGCCTGAAAAGTCTAAGGTAAAAGACAAAGAACTACAAGACAGAAAACAATTAACAAAATGACAATAGTAAATCTTTTCCTATCAATAATTACTTTAAATGTAAATGGATTAAACTCCCCAATCAAAATACATAGAAAGGCTGAATTAATCAAAAAGCAACAAACAAAATCTTATGTGCTGTCTACAATGATTCATTCTACATTTAAGGATACACATTGGCTGCAAATGAAAGGATGGAAAACATATTATGTGCAAATGGTAACCAAAAGAAATCAAGAGTGGGCATAATTATATCAGACAAAATAGACTTTAAGTCAAAAACTGTCAAAAGAGACAAAGATAAAACATTATATAATGATAAAAGGGTCAATTCACAAGAAGATATAACAATTATAGCTCAACATCAGAGGTATATATACCTAAATACATAAAGCAAACATTGACAGAACTGGATAGAGAAATAGACAGCAACACAATAATTGTAGGAGTTGTCCATACCCCACTTTCAATAATGGATAAAATATCCAAACAGTAGATGAATTAGGAAACAAAAGACTTGACTAAGACTAAAGGTCAAATTGTCCTGGGACTTCTCTGGTGGCACAGTGGTTAAGAATCTGCCTGCCAATGCAGGGGATGCAGGTTCGATCCCTGCTCTGGGAAGATCTCACATGCTATGGAGCAACTAAGCCTGTGTGCCACAACTACTGAGCCTGCGCTCTAGAGCCCACAAGCCACAACTACTGAGCCCATGTGCCACAACTACTGAAGCCCGCATGCCTAGAGCTCATGCTCTGCAACAAGAGAAGGCACTGCAATGAGAAGCCTGTGCACCACAACAAAGAGTAGCCCACACCTGCTGCAACTAGAGAAAGCCCTCATGCAGCAACAAAGACCCAATGCAGCCAAAAATAAATAAATAAAATAAATAAATTTATTTTAAAAAGAAAAAATATATCAAATGCCCCTAACAGGTATATATAGAATGTTCCACCCAACAGCAGCAAAATACATGTTCTTCTCAAGTACACATGGAGCACTTCTAGGACAGATCACATGTTAGGTCACAAAACAAGTCTTAACAAATTTAAGAAAATTGAAATCATACCAAGTATCTTTCCAGCCACGATGGAAATCAATAACAGAAAGAAAACTGGAAAATTTGCCGTATGTGGAAATTAAACTACATACTCTTGCACAGTGGAACAAAGAAGAAATCAAAAGGGAAATTAGAAAATATCTCAAGACAAACAAAACACACAACATATCAAAACTTATGAGATGTAGCAAATGCAGTACTAAGAGGGAAGTTTATAGGGATAAAAGTCTATATTAAAAGAGAAAAAAAAAATCTCAAGTAAACAACACAACTTTACAACTCAGAGAATTAGAAAAAGAAGAACAAACTGAGCCCAAAGTTGGCAGATGATAAGTAATACTAAAGATTAGAGCAGAAATGGAAAATGGAAAAACAACAGAAAAAGTCAACAAACATGAGTCCACTTTTTGAAATGATGGACAAAATTGACAAACCTTTAGCTAAACTGCCCAAGAAAAAGAGAGAAGATTCAAATAAATAAAATCAGAAATGAAAGAAGTTAATAACTGATGCCACAGAAATAAAAAGGATGATGAGACAACTATAAACAATTATACTCCATAAATTGGATGACCTTGAAGAAATGGTTAAATTCCTAGAAACATACAATCTACCAACACTGACTCATGAAGAAATAGAACATCAAATAGGCCCATAATTAGTAAGAAGATTGAATCAGTAATCAAGACCCTCCCATCAAAGAAAAGCCCAAGACCAGATGACTTCACTGGTAAATTCTACCAAACATTTAAAGAAGAATTAACACGAATTTTTCTCAAATTCTTCAAAAAAACTGAAGAGAAGGAAACATTTCTAAACTCATTTTATCAGGCCAGCTAATGCTGATACTAAAGCCAGAAAAAACACTATAAAGTCAATATTCCTGATGAATATAGGTTTAAAAAAATCCTCAACAAAATACTAGCATACAAAATCTAACACACCTTACAAGGATCATACATTATGACCAAGTAGGATTTATCCCTGGATGTTCATGTTCAACATATGAAAATAAATCTATGTGGGTGATACATCACATTAACAGAATAAAGAATAAAAATTACATGATCAGCTTTATAGACACAGAAGAAGTATTTGATAAAATTCAACACTCTTTCATCATGAAAAGACTCAACAAACTAGGAATAGAAAAATTGTACCTCAACATTATAAAGGCCATACATGAAAAACACACAGCTAACATCATACTCAACAATGAAAAGTTCAAAACTTTTCTTCTGAGATCAGGGACAAAACAAGGATTCCCACTCTCTCTGTTTCTATTCAACATAATACTGGAAGTCCTAGCTAAAACAATTAGTCAAGAAAAACAAATAAAAGGTAGTCAAATCAGAAAGGAAGAAGTAAATTTACCTCTGTTCACAGATGACATAATGTTATATGTAGAAAACCCTAAAGATTCCACACATACACACAAAAAGTAAGGACTAATAAATGAATACAGAAAACTTGTAAGCTACAAAATCAACAAATAAAAATCAATTGCGTTTCTATACACTAGCAATGCATAATCCAAAAGGAAATTAAGAAAACAATTCTATTAACAATAGCATCAAAATGAATAAAATACTTGGGAATAAACTTAAGCAAGGAGGTGGAAAAGCTGTACACTGAAACCTACAAAACATTGCTGAAATAAATTAAAGAAAACACAAATAAATCGAAAAGCCTCCCACATTCATTGATTGGCAGATTTAACATCATTAAAATGTCCATACTACCCAAAGTGATCTACAGATTCAATTCAATCCCTATCAAAACCCAATAGTATTTTTTACAGAAATAGGAAGAAAAATCCTAAAATGCATATGAAACCACAAAAGACTCTAAATAGCCAAAATAATCTTAAGAAAGAGTAAAGCTGAAGGCCTCACACTTTTTGATTTCAAAACATATCACAAAGCTACAGTAATTAATACAATATGGTACTAGCAGATAGACAGACATATAGATGAATGGAACAGAATAGAGAGTCCAGAAATAAACCCATGCATATATGATCAACTGATCTTCAACAATGATGCCAAGAATACTCAATGGAGATTGCATTATTTCTTCAAATGGTGTTGAAAAAACTGGATAACCACACACAAAAGAATGAAATGGGACCTTTATCTTATACCATACACAAAAATCAATTCAAAATGGATTAAAGGCTTAAATGTAAGATCTAAACTCATAAAACTCCTAGAAGAAAACATAGGGGCAAACTTCTTGTTGTTGGTCTTGGCAATGGATATGACACCAAAAACACAGAAAACAAAAGCAAAAATAAATAAGTGGGACTATATCAAACAAAAAAGCTCTGCTAAGTAAACAAAACAATCAAAAGGGTAAAAAGGCAATCTATGGAATGGAAGAAAATAATTGCAAATCGTATATCTCCAAAGGGATTAACACCCAAAATACTTGAAGAACTCCTATAAGTCAATAGGAAAAAATAATAATAACCTGATTTAAAAATGGACAAAAGATTTAAATTAAAAAAGACATACATATAGTTAACAGGTATATGAAAGATGTTCAACATTACTAATCATCAGAGAAATGCAAATCAAAACCACAATGAGATATCACTTCATACCTATTAGGATGGCCATTATAAAAATAAATAAATAAATAAAACAGAAAATAACAAGTATGAGTCAGGATGTGGAGAAATTGGAACCCCTACACATTGCAGTAGGAATGTAAAATGGTGTAGCCAATATGGAGAACAGTATGGATGTTCTTTAAAAAATTAAAAATAGAACTACTATATGATGCATCAACCACTTCTGGGCATTTATCCCCCACAAAGAAGCTAAAATCAGAATATCCAAGAGATGTATGCACTCCCATGTTTACTACAGCATTGTTTATAAACCTTCTAGCCAAGAGGTAGAAACAACCTAAATGTCCTTTGACTGATGAATGAATGAAGATAATGTGGTATATACATACAATGGAATATTATTCAGCCTTAAAAAGAAAGGAAATCCTGTCTTATGCTACAACATGGATGAAATTTGAGGACTTTATGCTAATTGAAATAAGCTCCAGAAGGATATATACTGCATGATTCCACTTATATGAAGTATCTAAAGCAGTCAAACAAAGCAGAAAGTAGAATGGTGGTTTCAGGGCTGGGGGAAGAGGGAAACTGGGAATTGTTGTTCAATAAGTGTAATGTTTCAGTCATGCAAAATGAAAAAATTCTAGTGATCTGCTGTATGACATTGTGCTTATAATTACCAATACTGTAATGTACACTTAAAAATTTAAGATTACGTCTTGTGTATTTTTTACAATTTTTTTTAAAGGTAGGTATATGTTAAAATTGAAAGTAAAAGCGAACTAGTGAAAGGAATTATAAGAAGTGTAATTTTTGCCTCTAGACCTACGGCCAGCCACAGTCAAAACCATGTATAGTTTTGGTTTTTGAAATATATTCCATAATTTTCCAAGGCAACTCCCTCCTTTGTCCTTAGGAAATCTTTCTTTAAAATTCTTAACTCTGTCATGAGTTATGGCATTTGTGTCTTGCCCTAAGTCTAAATGTTTTATTCCATACTTGTCCATGCCCTTAGGATTCTCTGTGTGCCTTTTCCTCCCTGTACTATAAAATTTTTTAAATGACTCTGAGACTTTACCATGCTATAAACCACTAAAATTCCTTGGTATTGACCAACAGATTGACGATCCTTAAACGTCACTATGAAATAACCAACTCAGTCAGCAAGGTAGTTATCAGATTTTATTCTCTTGGCTACGCTTTTCACTTTGTTACCTAGCCCTTGCCTTTCAAAATGCCTAAAATTAGGTTTAGTTTACCTGTGCTAGCTACATGTGGCTAGTTATATCTAAATTTAAATGATCTAAAATTATATAAAATTGAAAATTCCATTTTCTAGTCACACTAGCCACATTTCAAGTGCTCAGTAGCCACATGTGGCTAGTTGCTACTGTGTTGAGCAGTGCAGATATAGAACATTATCATTACAGAAAGTTCTATTGGACGGTGCTGTTCTAGATCCTTTCCTCACCCTCCAAAAACCCCACCCTTAGTTGGCATATTAGCAGAACACTTAGCCTCTAAATAAAGTTCACTTGTCTCTGAAAAGTGAGAATAGCACTTTTCTGATTCAAGAAAGAGGACTGACCCAGATTATAGTGATGTTTCTTACTAGTCTGATAGTCTCGTTTCTGCAAACCCACTAAGACTTGACCCTTGGTCAAGAAAATAACCCCATTATAATAATGTTTCTCCGGAAAAAAATCAAATTTGAATTACATCATCTCAACTCACAGCCTCTTTGCCAAGAATATAACCTACTTAAGTGTAGGAACTGCATTCCAACTTCACAAATTCCTTATTCAGTCCAATATGGCAGGTGGTACTTAAATCGTATTTTTTCACACCCCAAGGGGCCTTGAAAACACTGTGATAAGAGAACCAGCCTCTCTATGAAGGGTCACAGCATCCCTATAAGAAGACATCTGGGAAGCAGAAAATTCATTTAAAAATGCAAACTACATAGTCCTGTAAGTAATTAATTGGGGAACATAAGTTGTATTTGAACTAAAATTGAACCTTTGATTACATTTAATGTCTGGTGGATGATTAATGTTTAAAGTGTTTGTTGTTTACTAAACAAGGAATTTGTCTTTTCTTACCATCTGAAAAATCTTGTTTAAAACACTTAGTTTCAGAGATATGATTATTTCTTTGGCACTTACTGGACTGTTAAATTGAATTCATGCTGTCCTTCCACATTTCCCAGCCTACGCAAGAAGTATGAAAATGGGAACGGATGAGCAAAGCCTGGACATGTTTCCATATCCACTGTGTTAACGTTTATTGATGCAAGTCAGCCCTGCACACAGATCTACCACCTGGACCAAGATAAATGGTGAACAGTGTACTTGTTGCTTGGGCAAATTCACTTCTACATCCAAAACAGAAGTTTCCTAACTTGGAATGTTATTCACTATCACTGCAAACTTTATTGAGATCATCATTTTATCTTAGAAACCATTTTATATCAAAAACCCAGATATGGTTGAAAGACAATAGTTCCCAGTGCAGGATATAATAGGAAAGGTTATCAAACCACCCTTCCTTCTTTGCCTCAAATAGTCATCTTTGCTCTAGGGTTTCCTGAGCAGGGAAAATGAACTGGGGGAGGACTGGGTAATTCTCTCCATCCTTCCATTAACCTTCCCAGTCTTCTATGGTGCCAACTCAACTTGTTGTGTTATTCTTGGCTTCCTGCCCCCTGAAGAACCTGAAAAAAAAAAAAGCCCCTCTCTCATCCCCAAGTTTTAATAGTTGAGATGTGATCAATAAACGTGGATGATGGACTTCAAGTACTGAAAGATTGACCGGTGATGTTCAAAGCTGATTGTAATAACACCCACCACTATTTGTTATGGGGCCAAGCGGTTTATACACATTCTTCTATTTAATATCAATAATCTTTCAGGTGGGTATGATTTACTGTATTATGAGATGAAGAAAATGAGACTCAAATTGGCTAAATATTGTGTTCAAGATAACAAAGCTAACACATTGCAGTGACAAAATTAGAGCCCAGGTCACTATGATTCAAAAAGCTTGTTCATTAATATTGCCCAGCTAGGAATGTCCTCCCAGACTCTAGGCATGGACTACCAATTCTCCCATCATGCTGCCTGAAACTGAAAAAGTGGCATATCTCATCATTCTTTGGGCAGGGCAAGATAAGGCTAATTTTAGAAGTCTAATGAGAAAGAATTAAGGTACATCCTGTTAGACAGTCAACATAAGTGGCTCTCAATAGCACAAGGAAAAACCAGTTTGTATGGTCAGCAAAGGAAGCAGCCTCAGCTTTCTTTTGTGATTCTCAGCTGGTTGCCCCTTTATGTAGCTTAGCCCACATAGTCACATTCATAGATCCTCTAAATCAAAACCTTTTTTAAAAACACCCATTATTTGGTAGTAATGATTCCTAACTACCAAAGAGTAAGACATACCCTCTCAGGAAAGAACACTGAAGAGGTTTCTCTGAATGCTGGTGAGTTTCAGCTTTTCAAGAGAAAGCCATCTAGAAGAGTGATTTTACACAATTTGTGAATTTTATTAAATTCCAGCAAACTTTTATTGGCACCTGCTCTACATGGGAATTGTGCAAAATGCTGCAGAAGAAGCAGAGAGGTGTAGAATGAGATTGTTGTCCACTGGAGTTTCACGGTTCATTGAGAAAGACAGATACACACCCAATATGTATAATCTGGCAGACAGTAGTTAAGTTGCAAAATCGATCTCCAACTAAAATGCAAGAGGAGAGTAGGAGAGGAAAAGAGTGATTCTAATGATAGGCAGGGTAGAGACAAGTCTGAGAAGGGATTGTAGAGATGCGGGCTCTTTGGGTAAATAAAGGCAAGTAAGACATGGATAGGAACTAACATCCCAGAAGCATAGAAGAAAGCATGTATGCATCTGAGAAATAGTAATAGCCTGGGAAGGCCAAACAGTAGAGTGACTGTGGGGAATCAAGAATATTAAGGGCAATCAGCCTGGGAAGATGTTGGAAGCCAAATGTATTGCCATAATTGTCGGGCTCCTCCTGTAGACCCTTGCTACTCAGAGTCTGGTCGAGGGAATTCCTTGGAAGTACTGTGGTTAGGATTTGGCGCTTTCACTGCTGTGGCCCAGGTTCAACCCCTAGTCGAGGAACTAAGATCCAGTAAGCTGCCCAGAATGGCCAAAGGAAAAAAAAAAAAAAAAAAGAGTGCACTAGAAAGAACAGGAACCTCAGGAACATCTGGGAACTTGTTAGATGTGCAGAAGCCCAGGTCCCACCCAAGACCAATCACACCAGAATCTACAATTTTACAAGATCCCCAGGTGAATCTTTGCACATTATGGTTTCAAAAACACTGCTGAGGACAATGGGGGAGCCATTGACGGTTCCTTGGGAAGAGGAGTAGTCTGATCTTAGCTGTGCTTGGGAAATGCAACTTTGTGAAGTGGTATGGACGGCACACAAATTGGCCATTGGATGAGCAGTTATTCAATGATCACATTCTTTATAAAAATAAGACCAGTTGTCTTCTGGAATAATAATTACTAAGTGATACCCCAGTAGTCATAGCTCCATCACATTTAACTTTGAGGTAACTTGGATATTAATTTTTTTAATGAAATTTATTCATCGCATGGGAAGATGAAGGGAAATCTTCCTACTGCCAAAAGTAGACATATTTTTCACTTTAATTCATAGGTCTGGAATCTATGTAACCATGCTGTTTGATTTTAGATGGTTCAAATCTTTTAAAGCTATCTGAAATCTAATAGCCAAGGACCCTGTAATATGAGATAAAATTAATCAGGCAGGCTCAGCGCCCTAAATCCAGAATAGTCTGTAGCAACTCTTGGACCCTCCCACTTTCTCCAAACACCCGTTTTGAGATAGCCAGGATAATTTTCATTACCTGCCCAGACAGCTGTGGAGTGTTGTAATTCATTGTTAGATAACTGCAGCATTCCTCCTTAGAAAAGGATACTTATTGTCAAGGATGCAGTTATTCAAAGGTTTAGTATATTTCTTCAACAGTGATGTACCCACCATGTGCAGAAACAGCCTAGCCCTAGAAACCTCAAAGCCAGGCCACAGCTAACATGCTCATCCCTGCTTGGAGGTCGGTACTACAAATACCCTCCCTAGGTTGCTTGTAATCTCTGCTGCTTTAGCAAACAGTCTAAACCACTCCTGTTGGAAAGTCCTCTGGACTCCTGAAAATAACTCCTTACTAGCTGAGCAAACCTTAACCCTCCCCTACAAGCAGATAAGAAAATGCCACACATCTAGAAGGCAAGAGGTAGCCAATTTTTATCTTTAACTATCTCCTCCTTCCACATCCACAGAACAGCCCTGCTATCTTATGATCTTTACTATGAAACTGCAGAGAGGAGAGAAGTGAAAGAGCTAAAAGAAGATAAAATCTCTCCACTCTACGTGTGCGTGCGTGTGCGCATGCATGCACACAGTCATGTGGGAGGGACGCAGAGACGACCACATAAAATTGAAAATCACCTCAGATGACAGCGAGGAGACAGGACTTGCAAGACTCTGGGGGCAGAGATAATTAGAGTGAGTAGGTGTGTTGGGTGAGGTCTAAGAGGTTAGACTATGTACTTAGATTACTTGGGAAATGTTGGACTTTAGGTCAAGGGAGGTTCATTGCTACACCACTTCCTGTAATCTAGATATCACAAGTGACAAACAGGACAAATATGAGGGAAGCTTTTATACTCTAAAATCACTTTTTCTATGTTCATAATAACCTCTTATTTGGCACTATTTTCATTTTTTAAGACACCTTAGCATTGGCAAAATGTGTCCAGAGGCAGTTAAATCCCTCTAGTTTCTTCTGTGAAATTGATGTTTAATAACTATTTGGGGAGTTTCTCCAAATAAAAAATTCCATTTTTCCCCATTTCTATTTTAAAATCTCTGACAATCAGTAAATTTAGTTTGACAAGTAATGCCACAAGTAAAGCTACTTCCTAACTTCATAAAATCAATCACAAACTATATCCCTTGTGGTAGAGAAGAGACAGTCTTTGTTCATTGGCACAGCCTGGAAGTACCCAGAAACCAGGCAGCAAAGCTCAGCTCGTCCGATGCAGTCAGAAACCTCTCTGAATCCCTATGAGTACCTACTGCAGATCAGGTGCTTTGTTAGGGAGAGGTTGAGAGAAGACAAATAAGGCATAAACCCCGTCTCACAAACCTTATATAATATGAGGGAGGTAATCAAGGAAAGGGTCATTGTAATCCAGGTTTATCACTATAAATCAATACGGGACAGCTACCCACAAAGGGATGGGAAAAGCTTCTTGACCAATTAGGGGGAAAATCTGTCCAAAATTTAGTTCTTAGAAATTCATTCTGATGGAGGATTTCAGTCGACCTGGAGATGCCCAGGCAGGGTTAACCAGCTCTGAGAGCAAAAAACAAATATCATATGATATCAGTTGTATGTGGAATCTAAAAAAAAGATACAAATGAAATTATATACAAAACAGAAACAGGCTCACAGACATAGAAAACAAACTTATGGTTACCAAAGGGGATAGCAGGGGTGGAGGAGGGTTGGGAGAGACAAATTAGGAGTTTGACCTTAACATATACACACTACTATATATAAAATAGGTAAACAAGGACCTACTGTATTTTTTGTTTTGTTTTTTTTCCTTGATATCTCCAATTCCTACCTTTACTACTACTTTCAAATTTGTCTACCACTTATTAGGAATAGTAATACAGTGAAGATTTATTTGACTTAAGGAATAGGCAGGTAGCCAATTGGAGGAGAAAAAAACAATTAAGGGAAACTCAGCTATGCCCCTCAAAAACATATAAATAGCCTGGATAAGTGAGAATTATTTAGTCCATTGTTGCCTTCTCACTTTTTATTGTCTAAGTTATTTTGGTTTTGAGTCTAAGTTATTTTGGTTTTGAGTGTCTTTGATTGTTATCTCCCAGAGAAGAAATCTCTAGTTAGTGAGTTACTTAGTTAGTTAGTTTTTTGTGCATGATGGAGGGTTAAGTTTTATTTCCACAACCTTGAATATGACCATGGATGGATTGCTGACAGTAAAATCCTTTTTTCTTTTTTTTTGAATTTTATTTTATTTTATTAATACAGCATGTTCTTATAAGCTATCTGTTTTATACATATTAGTATATATATGTCAATCCCAATCTCCCAATTCATCCCACCACCACCACCCCACTGCACTTTCCCCCCTTGGTGTCCATACATTTGTTCTCTGCATATGTGTCTCTATTTCCACCTTGCAAACTGGTTCATCTGTACCATTTTTCTAGATTCCACATATATACGTTAATATATGATATTTCTTTTTCTCTTTCTGCTTACTTCACTCTGTATGACAGTCTCTAGGTCCATCAATGTCTCTAAAAATGACCCAATTTCATTCCTTTTAGTGGCTGAGTAATATTCCATTGCATATATGTACCACAACTTCTTTATCCATTCATCTATCGAGGGAAATTTAGCTTGCACCCATGACCTGGCTACTGTAAATAGTGCTGCAATGAACATTGGGATGCATGTGTCTTTTTAAATTATGGTTTTCTCTCAGTATATGCCCATTAGTGGGATTCCTGGGTTGTATGGTAATTATATTTTCAGTTTTTTAAGGAACCTCCATACTGTTCTCCACAGTGGCTGTATCAATTTACATTCCCACCAACAGGGCAAGAGGGTTCCCTTTTCTCCGCACCCTCTCCAGCATTTGTTGTTTGTAGATTTTCTGATGATGGCCATTCTGACCGGTGTGAGGTGATATCTCAGCGTAGTTTTGACTTGCATTTCTCTAATAATTAGTGATGTTGAGCAGTTTTTCATGTGCCTCTTGGCCATCTGTATGTCTTCTTTGGAGAAATGTCTATTTAGGTCTTCTGCCCATTTTTGGATTGGATTGTTTGTTTCTTTAATATTGTGCTGCATGAGCTGTTTATATATTTTGGAGATTAATCCTTTGTCCGTTTATTCATTTGCAAATATTTTCTCCCAGTCTGAGGGTTGTCTTTTTGTCTTGTTTATGGTTTCCTTTGCTGTGGAAAAGCTTTGAAATTTCATTAAGTCCCATGTGTTTATTTTTGTTTTTATTCCCATTACTCTAGAAGGTGGATCAAAAAAGATCTTGCTGTGATTTATGTCAAAGAGTGTTCTTCCTATGATTTTCTCTAAGAGTTTTATAGTGTCTGGTCTTACATTTAGGTCTCGAATCCATTTTGAGTATATTTTTGTGTATGGTGTTAGGGAGTGTTCTAATTTCATTCTTTTAAATGTAGCTGTCCAGTTTTCCCAGCACCACTGATTGAAGAGACTGTCTTTTCTCCATTGTATATTCTTGCCCCCTTTATCAAAGATAAGGTGACCATATATGCATGAGTTTATCTCTGGGCTTTCTATACTGTTCCATCAATCTATATTTCTGTTTTTGTGCCAGTACCATGCTGTCTTTATTACTGTAGCTTTGTAGTATAGTCTGAAGTCTAGGAGCCTGATTCCTCCAGCTCTGTTTTTCTTTCTGAAAACTGCTTTGGCTACTCAGGGTCTTTTATGTTTCCATACAAATTGTGAATTGTTTTGTTCTTGTTCTGTGAAAAATGCCATGGGTAATGTGATAGAGATTGCATTGAATCTGTAGATTGCTTTGGGTAGTATAGTCATTTTCACAATGTTGGTTCTTCCAATCCAAGAACATGGTATATCTCTCCATCTCTTTGTATAGTCTTTGATTTCTTTCATCTGTGTCTTATAGTTTTCTGAGTACAGGCCTTTTGCCTCCTAAGGTAGATTTATTCTTAGGTATTATATTCTTTCTGTTGCAGTAGTGAATGTGATTGTTTCCTTAATAGATGAAGAGATGAGCCTTCTAATGTGTTGTTGGATTCTGTTTGCTAGTATTTTGTTGAGGATATTTGCATCTATATTCATCAGTGATATTGGTCTGTAATTTTCTTTTCTTTTATTGTAGTCTCTTTGTCCGGTGTTGATATCAGGGAGATGATAGACTCATAGAATGAATTTGGGAGTGTTCCTTCCTCTGCAATTTTTTGGAAAAGTTTGAGAAGGATGAATCTTAGCTCTTCTCTAACTGTTTGATAGAATTCACCTTTGAAGCGATCTGGTCCTGGACTTTTTGTTGTTGGAAGATTTTTAATCATGGTTTCAATTTCATTACTTGTGATTGGTCTATTCATATTTTCTATGTCTTCCTAGTTCAGTCTTGGAAGGTTATACCTTTCTCCGAATTTGTCCATTTCTTCCAGGTTGTCTGTTTTATTGGCATAGAGTTGCTTGTAGTAGTCTCTTATGAGGCTTTGTATTTCTGCGGTGTCTGTTGTAACTTCTCAGTTTTCATTTCTAATTTTATTGATTTGAGTCCTCCCCCTCTTTTTCTTGATGAGTCTGGCTAAGGTTTATCAATTTTGCTATCTTCTCAAAGAACCAGCTTTTAGTTTTATTGATCTTTGCTATTGTTTTCTTTGTTTCTATTTCATTTATTTCTGCTCTGATCTTTATGATTTCTTTGCTTCTAGTAACTTTGGGTCTTGTGTATTCTTCTTTCTCTAGCTCCTTTAGGTGTAAAGTTAGATTGTTTATTTGAGATTTTTCTTCTTTCTTGGAGGAGGCTTGTATTGCTATAAACTTCCCTCTTAGAATTGCTTTTGCTGCATCCCATAGGTTTTGGATGGTCACGTTTTCATTGTCACTTGTCACTAGGTATTTTTTGATTTCCTCTTTGATTTCTTCAGTGATCTCTTGGTTATTTAGTAACATATTGTTTAGATTCCATGTGTTTGTGTTCTTTATGTTTTTTTTCCCTGCAATTTATTTCTAATCTCATAGTGTTGTGTTCGGAAAAGATGCTTGATATGATTTCAGTTTTCTTAAATTTACCAAGTGTTGATTTGTGACCCAGGATGTGATCTATCCTGGAGAATGTTCCATGTGCACTTGAGAAGAAAGTGTAATCTGCTGTCTTTGGATGGAATGTCCTATAAATATCAATTAAATCTATCTGGTCTATTGTGTCATTTAAAGCTTTTGTTTCCTTTTAATTTTCTGTCTGTATGACCTGTCCATTGGTGTAAGTGAGGTGTTAAATTCTCCCACTCTTTTTATGTTACTGTTGATTTCCTCTTTTATAACTGTTAGCATTTGCCTTATGTATTGAGGTGATACTATGTTGGGTGCATATATATTTATAATTGTTATGTCTTCTTGGATTGACCCATTGATCATTATGTAGTATCCTTCCTTGTCTCTTGTAACATTCTTTATTTTAAAATCTATTTTATCTGATATGAGTATTGACACTCCAGCTTTCCTTTGATTTCCAGTTGCATGGAGTATCTTTTTCCATCCCCTCACTTTCGGTCTGTATGTGCCCTAGGTCTGAAGTGGGTCTCTTGTGGACAGCACATATATGGGTCTTGTTTTTGTATCCATTCAACGAGCCTGTGTCTTTTGGTTGGAGCAATTAATCCATTCACATTTAAGGCAATTATCAATATATATGTTCCTATTACCATTTTCTTAATTGTTTTGGGTTTGTTTTTGTAGGTCCTTTTCTCCTCTTTTGTTTCCCATGTAGAGAAACTCCTTTAGTATTTGTTGTAGAGCTGGTTTGGTGGTGCTGAATTCTCTTAGCTTTTGCTTGTCTGTTAAGCTTGATTTCTCTGTCAAATCTGAATGAGATCCTTGCTGGGTAGAGTAATCTTTGTTGTAGGTTCTTCCCTTTCATCACTTTAAGTATATCATGCCACTCCCTCTGGCTTGTAGACCTTCTGCCATGAACTCAGCTGTTATACTTCTCAGAGTTCCCGTGTATGTTATTTGTCATTTTTCCCTTGTTGCTTTTAATAATTTTTCTTTGTCTTTAATTTTTGTCAATTTAATTCCTATGTCTAGTGTGTTTCCCCTTGGGTTTATCCTGCCTGGAACTCTCTGTGCTTCCTGGACTTGGATGGCCATTTCCTTTCTCATATTAGGGAAGTTTTCCACTATAATCTCTTCAAATATTTTCTTGGGTCCTTTCTCTCTCTCTCCTCCTTCTGGGACCCCTATAATGAGAATGTTGGTGTGTTTAATGTTGTCCCAGATGTCTCTTATGCTGTCTTCATTTCTTTTTATCCTTTTTTCTTTATTCTGTTCTGCAGCAGTGAATTCCACCTTTCTGTTTTCCGGCTCACTTATCTGTTCTTCTGCCTCAGTTATTCTGCTACTGATTTCTTCTACTGTATTTTTCATTTCAGTTATTGTATTGTTCATCTCTGTTTGTTTGTTCTTTAATTCTTCTAGGTCTTTTTTAAACATTTCTTGCATCTTCTCGATCTGTGCCTCCATTCTTTTTCTGAGGTTCTGGATCATCTTCACTATCGTTATTCTGAATTCTTTTTCTGGAAGGTTGCCTATCTCCACTTCATTTGCCTATCTCCACTTCGTTTCTCTGCCTATCTTGTTGCTTCATCTGATACATAGTCCTCTGCCTTTTCATTTTGTCTATCTCTCTGTGAATGTGGTTTTCATTCCACAAGCTGCAGAATTGTAGTTCTTGCATGTGCTGTCTGCCCTCTGGTGGATGAGGCTATCTAAGAGGTTTGTGGAAGTTTCCTGATGGGAGGGACTGGTGGTGGGTAGAACTGGGTGTTGATCTGGGGGGCAAACTCAGTAAAACTTTAATCCGCTTGTCTGCTGATGGGTTGGGCTGAGTTCCTTCCCTACTGGTTTTTTGGCCTGAGGCAACCCAGCACTCGAGGCTACAGGTTCTTTGGTGGGGCTAACGGCAGACTCCAGAAGGGCTCATGCCAAGGAGTCCTTCCCAGAACTTCTGCTCCCAGTTTCCTTGTCCCCGTGGTGAGTCACATCCACCCTCCACCTCTGCAGGAGACGCTCCAACACTAGCAGGTAGGTCTGGTTCAGTCTCCTATGGGATCACTGCTCCTTCCCCTTGGGTCCTGTTGTGCACACTACTTTGTGTGTGCCCTACAAGAGTGGAGTCTCTGTTTCCCCCAGTCCTGTCAAAGTTCTGCAATCAAATCCCGCTAGCCTTCAAAGTTTGATTCTCTCGGAATTCCTGCTGCCATTGCTGGACCCCCAGGTTGGGAAGCCTGACATGAGGCTCAGTAGCTTCACTCCAGTGGATGGACTTCTGTAGTATAATTGTTCTCCATTTTGTGAGTCACCTACCCAGTGGTTATAGGATTTGATTTTATTGTGACTGTGCCCCACCTACCATCTCACTGAAGCATCTCCTTTGTCTTTGGATATGGAATATATTTTTTGGTGAGTTCCAATGTCTTCCTGTGAAGAAAGGAAGCAGTTAGTTGTGATTCCGGTGCTCTCACCAGAAGGAGTGAGTGCACATTCTTCTACTCCACCATTTTGAACCAATCTAGGGCCTACTGTGTAGCAAAGGGAACCATATTCAATATCTTGTAATAATATATAATGGTAAAGAATCTGAAAAAGAATATTTGTATATATACATAAACTTGAATATGTATATGAAATTGAATCACTTTGCTGCACGCAGAAAACTAACATAGCATTGTAAATTAGCTATACTTCAATTTTATTTTTATTTTTTTTATTTTTGACTGCGTTGGGTCTTCATTGCTGCATGCAGGCTTTTCTCTGGTTGCAGCAAGCAGGGCTAGTCTTTGTTGTGGTGCATGGGCTTCTCATTGTGGTGACTTCTCTTGTTGTGGAGCATGGTCTCTAGGTGTACAGGCTTCCATAGTTGTGGCTCGCCGGCTGTAGAACACAGGCCCAGTAGTTGTGCTACACAGGCTTAGTTGCTCCGCTGCATGTGGGATCTTCCCAGACCAGGGCTCAAACCCATGTCGCCTGCATTGGCAGTCAGATTCTTAACCACTGCACCACCAGGGAAACTCTATACTTCAATTTTGAAAAAGCATTTAAAGTAAAACTATTGTGTTCTTGCACAAGATGAGCTACCCCAGCACCACATGCAGAATTCAAAATGGATTGAATCCCGTAGTCAGGATGACCCCTGAGCATCTGTAGAAAGTTCTTGTGTGCTAAATCTGTGGTTGGTTCACTGGGAAAGACTAGTTAGTCGGGGTTCACCACTATCAAGCACTTTAGAATGAGCAAGGACCACAGAGCTGAATGGACTGCCTGGGTTTGAAACTGGCTCCCCATTTACCACATATTGGACCTTCAGCTCAACCTCTCTGTGCCACAGTTTCCTCATCTGGGAAATGGGGATAATAATAGCACCTACTTCATAGGGTTGTTATGAGGAGTAAATGAGTTAATATATGTATAGTTTTCAGAATAGTGCTTGGCCCTTAGTAAGTGCTTTGAAAGGTTATGTTAAATAAAAGTCAGTATCATGAGCCCCTTCCCCATTCAATGCCTATCAAGACAGGGTGGCGAACCATAATTCATTCCAGATAATATCTGCTTTTCTATAGATGAAATGACCTTTCTCTGGGGGAAAGAGAGCATCTGTCTGAAGCAGCCTTTCTCTCTACCAAAAAGATTCACTAGGATTATATTCAAATCATGTCCCCTTCCCTCCAGTGAATGAATGGCATACATTTTCCCAAGACACTGGCCATAGTGGGGCCCAACATCTCCTTCTTGTATGAAATAGATATTCAACCAAAAGTAAGAGGTGGTCTCAAGGGAACAGAGATCTCAAGATCTGATAACAAGTTAGCATTGAACTATAGTCAAATCCTTTATTCTTTCTTCTCTTAAATTCAACATTGAAATTAATTCCATTAATTGGCTTTTTTGTCTTAGATTATAAAATTAATTATCATAAATCTTCTGTTTTTCCTATTGTTCTCCACAGAAGCTGGCAAATAACCTTCCTTCTCTAGACCCCTCAAAAAAATTCTTTTTTAACAATTACACTTAGGCATACACATTATCCTCAGACTGACAGACTTCTACAAAACTAATTTCCCCATCGTCTTATCAGAGGTCTGCACTGAAGCAGCAGCCACATGGAAACTGTTTATAAGCTGCACAGGGCAAGTAAATGCCAGGAAGCAAATTGGCTGCCTTTAAGATTTTACATAGACATTCCAAGTCCCAGAGCTATTTCTTTTCCAAAATTTTAATAATTAGTCTTTTTCTTAAGCTTCGACCCAAAAAAAGAAGAAGAAAGAACAAAAGCTTCCTTCAGAGGATATTAGGATTGTATTAGCCTTCTTTGTCTGGCAGCTTAATAAGCTTCCCACTGAGAGGGTCAGGAGCCACAGACACAGCCCCTCTCAGGCTCACTGCAGATAAAAACTCCACTGATACACAGTTGAGTCCCTGACCCGCAAGTTAACACTCCCTGTTTGTCCAGACGGCCATTCTCCCGAGTGCAGGCTGACAATCATGTCAAAGGAGGCTAGGACCTGACCACCAGCCTCATTTTCGATTGTGAGTAAAATCAGGGTTTGAAGCCAGGTCTCTGAAGATCTGGTGCAATGACATGAACTTGGTCCCCTAATAAATCACAGCTGAAATCACTGTGCAGGAGACCAAATGCTATATGATGCTGCTGGCAAGATGAATTCTATTATAGTCTCACTTGTCCCCTTTTGCCTTGGCTTAAAACTTTCAAAGAAGTTTAATCAGAGTTTCCAAAACTCCATGTTTATCCTTTGTTTAAAAGCAATTTTTTTGTTCTTTTGGGGAATCATCTTACAGATGACCTCAGGGGGAAAATTACATATTTGATATTTATCCTGAGGGCTGTGGTCTCTCACAGGAGCAGAGTTTAGAACAAAGACCATATGTGAATTTAGAAATTCTGAGTGAAGAAAGAACAAAAATTACACATCAAGCCATTTTTGAAAGAGCAAAAATTACATATCAAGTCATTTTGATTTATTTTTAACATTTTACATTTTCTATCTAGAAATGTTGAAAATAAATAATAATGCCTGAAAATTACTATTTACCTTCTGAATTCAGCTTCATTGGAGCAGGTGATACTTAAGAAAGCATTGCCAGTAAATATCGAAACATCACAGAAATATTGATGTCTTACCTCTGTTTTCTTCTCAGCAATTTTTAAATGGGCCAAGTGGTATAAATTCAGCATTAAACACATAAAGCACAAATATTTTTTCTTGATTCTTAATGCAGAGATGTGTACTCACAAAGAAAAATCAATTTGGCAACCTTGTGTGTACACGACAGTTTTCATTTCCCCACTTGTTGAGAAGAAATGCAGACAATGGGCACTGCTGAATGAAGTGACATTTAGAGAATTGTGATTTTTTTTCATTACCACCTTAGTCACACTTAAAATTTTTATTTCAATTACATGAATAAACCTTTCCTACATATTTGAAATCCAACCAGTAAAATTCTTTGCAAGGAAGCAAAATTTTCACCTACTCAAATCACCCTTTTATGCTTATTGTCAAAATGATACATGTAATGGCATCAAAAGGCTGAACAAGTAGAAAACTCAGGCTCTTTGGGCAATATTTTACAAATTTATCCATGTCTTCACTTGCCCTAAACTGACTTCTTTTAACCTTAGACTCATGCCTTCTGGATCTAGCCCATCCTTAGTTTCATGACCACATGATTCTAACTGCTGAACTAGAAGCAGCTAATTTACAGTCTCACATCATAAAAGAATCAGTTTTCCTCTTTAAAGAGATAGTTAATCATTGATGGTTATGCCTTCTATACTTAGAATATTCTCTTAGTCATATCCTACAATTTGGAGAGTGAGTTTTGGGGGAAGTAGACTGTCTGCCCTGCTATTCTGCCAGATGAGCACTTTTTCCTAAAGTACCTTCATTTTCCTGCGTAAACCCATTTCTCAGCTTCCCTGATGTGGAGCAACAACAAATACCCCAGCCACCTGGCTTCACATGTTTCATACTCTGGGAAACAAAGGTCTTTTTCAACATCAGGCCCATTTAACATCCATGCCAGACCCTGATCATTATTTCATTTGTTTCTTCAAAATAGCCTTGCAGGATTGGTCATCTTATCATATTTTCTAGTTGAAAAAACAGAGTCAGAGAGGTTCAGAGGAGTTAGGCTCACTTAGCTATCAAGAATTTGAGTCTAAGTTGTATAGCCATGTGTAAATCAATGAAGTTAGACACACCCTCTCACCATACACAAAAATAAACTCAAAATTGCTTAAAGACTTAAACATAAGACATGATACCATAAAACTCCTAGAAGAGAACATAGACAAAACATTCTCTGACCTAAATCATACCAATGTTTTCTTAGGTCAGTTGCCCAAGGCAATAGAAATAAAAACAAAAATAAATAAGAGGGACCTAATCAAACTTACAAGTTTTTGCACAGCAAAGGAAACCATAAAACGAAAAAACAACCTACAGAATAGGAGAAAACATTTATAAACAATGCGACCGACAAGAGCTTAATTTCCAAAATATACAAATAGTTCATACAACTCAACAACAAAAAAACAAACAACCCAATCCAAAAATGGGCAGAAGACCTAAATAGACATTTCTCCAAAGAATAAATTCAGAATAGCCAATAGTCATATGAAAAGATGCTCAACATCCCTAATTATTAGAGAAATGCAAATCAAAACTACAAGAGGTACCACCTCACACCACGCAGAATGGCCATCATTAAAAAGTCTACAAATAACAAATGCTGGAGAGGGTGTGAAGAAAAGGGAACCCTCCTACACTGTTGGTGGGAATGTAAGTTGGTACAGCCACTGTGGAAAACAGTATGGAAGTTCCTCAGAAAACTAAAAATAAAATTAACATATGATCCAGCAATCCCACGCATGAACATATATCTGGACAAAACTATAATTAAAAATGATAACTTGCACCCCTATGTTCATAGCAGCACTATTCACAACAGCCAAGACATAGAAACAACCTAAATGTCCGTCAACAGATGAATGGATAAAGAAGATGTGGTACGTATGTACAATGGAATACTACTCAGCCATAAAAAAGAATGAAATAATGCCATCTGCAGCAACATGGATGCAACTAGAGATTATCATACTAAGTGAAGTAAGTCAGAAAGAGAAAGACAAATACCATATGATATCACTTATATGTGGAATCTAAAATATGAACCAAATGAACCTATCTATGAAACAGAAACAGAATCACAGCATAGAGAACAGACTGGTGGTTGCTGAGGCGAAGGGGGATGGGGGAGCGTTGGAGCGGGAGGATGGGGTTAGCAGATGTAAGCTTTTATATATAGAATGGATAAATGAAAAGGCCCTACTGTATAGCACAGAGAACTATATTCAATATCCTATGATAAACTATAATGGAAAAGAATATTTTTTAAAAGTATGTTTATATAAGTATAACTGAATCACTTTACTATACAGCAGTAACTAACACAACATTGTAAATCAACTATACTTCAATTTAAAACAAAAAAGAATTTGAGTCAAAGGGTCTGCACCCAGAACTTGGATTCCAGTAAGGAGTCATCTTGCTTCTGTTTCTGGACACAAGCAAAATATAATGGTGAGGATTTGAAGCTTGTATTCAAATCCCACCTCTGCCCCTTCCCAGCTTGGAAAAGTGAAATAAGGCTAGAAATGGACAAGGCCCATAAGACGTTAGTTTGTGAAGTTTAGAGAGTATGTAAAAAGCACTTAGCACAGTGCTTCCCATGTAGCGAAGTGTTCAATAAGGAAGGGGCTATCAAAGCATGGCAAGTCCCAAACTGATTTAAGATACTCCAAGTCACAGTAAGTGTCTTCAAGACATCTCTAGAGTTAAGATACAATAGGCTTGGCCAGTTTTTTAGTCATCCAGGGCTTTAATAATAATAATTAATAAAAATATCTTTTATTAAAAGCTTACTACAGCCAAGCACTGTGATTAGCACTTTCTATACAACATCTTCACTGATTCTCACAACCATGCAATGAGCTAGAAATTAAACTTGTTTTATAGACGACAAGCCAAGGATTTGGAGTGGTTCTATACATAGCCGGCTAGTTATGTGAAGGAGTGGAGCTATAAACCGAAGCTTTTACTATAGTTCTGTGAACTACCCTTTGATTATCTCTGTGGCAGGATATGTAGTTGTTTGTCTAAATGCTACTGTTTTATTGGCTTTTTTTTCTCTGCTACATTAAAAAGATGGAATGAAAATATTTCTACTCACCTCCTAGAAAATGTGAAGATTGAGCTCTCCCTGACCTCCAAGAAAAAGAAGCTATCTTACCGATTGCTAACAATTTGGGTTCCAAAAATGCTGAACCCAATAATGGGTCATCCACTCTGCAAGAACATAGGAAAACAGGGTTTCAAGAGAGCTGAAGTCCCTCTAAGAAAGAAGGAGAGATCCCTCCAAAATGAAAGTAAGTCAGAAGGCAGCAACTTGGAAGGAGAAGGTGAATAAAAACAGTCACAGGAACAGGAGCCTCATCCCCAAAAGTAAGCCTTACCAAGGACAGCCCTGAGGGCCTGGGTGAAAGGCAAGAGCAGAAGTGGTGAAGAACATCATTCGGAAGCCAGCCTGCCTCTGAGCAAACCCCACTTCCACTTACTTACTTGTGACTTTTGACAGGGGACTTATCCTCTCTGCTACTCAATAGCTACCTCAGTTTTCCCTTCTGTAAAATGGAGATACTATCTACGTTATAGGGTTCTGAGGATGAAACGTTAAGCCATTAGAACAGTGCCTGTCCCAGAGTGTGTGCTTAGTAAGTGTAAGTCATTATTTATACAATATTTGCAAGCTCTGGAGTTGGGTGGAGCTATGTCACCATATGACCAAAATAGAGCCTTTGCGTGGACAGCACCCACACCCTATGCTCTCGCCAGCAGATTCTCCTGTTGGGGTTAGTTCATTCCTAAAGAAGGGGGACATTTTCCCCTCTACTCTTTTAGGTTCTTGGCTGAGATCCCCCGTTATAAAAGATAGATGAACAGGAGAAAAAAAACCCACAAGTTTAACAACATGTATACCTCCTGTATACATAGGAGAGACCCAGGAAAACTGAGCAATTCTCCAAAATGACCCAAGACACCACCTTAAATACCATCTCTAGCTAAAGACAAAAGATGCTTGGGTGTACGGGGAAGGCCAGTTACAGGCTGTTACCAGGAAAAGTGCAGTAAGCAAGGGCATGGTAGTTATGCCTTCTCCATTGATAAGAGTTTCTAGAGATCTGGTTATCCTCTTCTTCCTGGTACAGAAAGGAAAACACGCTTAGAAATGGACAGTTCCCTTATGCATGTAAATGTCTCTTAGAAAAGGGTAAGTGCTACTCAGTCTTCAGAGCTTCTCCGTTGTCTGCTGTTTCTTAAAAATAATCAGCCTAAAATAATCTTTATGCCAAAGAGGAGTATTTCGGGGTAACAAATCCTGCTACCCCTCAGATCTAAAAGTACCCCTGTGGTCTCCCAGCAGGAACAACTCTGCTCTGCCCCTTTCAAATGCCACATGGGGCCACTGTAATGCTGAGGTCAGAAAGCACAGTAAAGTCAGAGCCCAAATGACTAAGAACTGGAACCCCAGTTCCTGGTCCTTCTGTCCCCCCCCTCCCCCGCCACCTACCACTTAGTTCTATTTTACTCATTTCCCTCATCTGTAAAACAAAAACACCACCCACCTCACAAGATTGTTATGAGTATTCACTGAGATAACAAATAAGAAGCAGCTAGCATAACACCTGACACATAGTAGGTTGTTTAAAAGATTTATTTCCTTTCTTCTTTCCTTAAGCTAAAGACAGCATTTACTAAACACTGTTAAGGGACTAATAATTTAAGGTTAAAAGGCTAATGGGAAGCAGGGAATCAGTTCTAGCATTAAGACACTGCTGCCTATACAATATCTACTGATTTATTCCTTCCCCAAATATTTGTTTCTCATGATGTTTATAGGTCAGAAAGAATGACTTCTATGTAGGAATAAAATGAGGATGACAATAATAATGATTATTAATAATATCTAACTTCAGATCATAGGCAAAGTGCTTTCTGTTTCTTTAATAGAAACATCTATGTTTTTCTCTTTAGGTCCCTAGAAAACGTAATCATAATTTACTCCTGTGTGTTAGGAGGAAATCAGCCCTGCTGCAGTCATTAAATTCATTTAAGTCCACACAACAGAAGGAGACACTCTGGAGGTCCTCTTTCATCGTTAAATGAGCACCTAGGTGGCATGGACAGAAGTGAAGGAGATAAAGCCACTTTGAGTAATAAAAGAGAAAAAGCACTGATTAATAAAAATTAATCCGATTTTACATATTAATGGATACAGACCCGCCATCTGTTTACTATACCCATTGTGTGACAATGCAAGGAAGGTAATGAGGAAAACTACTGGAAAGGCCCCACGGTTTAAAAGACCAGAAAAGACTAGAAAAAGACTAGAAACAGAGGCTCACTTGAAGGACCGATTATAATGCTACACCTAACTCCTCATCAGGACAGCTAATTTCTCACACCAATCAGTCCATTGCTAGAAGTGCTGAAGAGGAAAAAAAGAAGTCCCTGCTGCACACTATCCTGTCTTTCCCCAGATTCTAAATCTTCACACACAAATAATTTGCAAGCACAGACATCTCTGAGATTCGGTGAATTGTCCCTCCCACCTCTCTTTGTTCCCTCAATCCTAGAGGAATGCTCCCAGCAGACAGGAAATGTGACCCAGAAGTGTGGCAGCATGTTTGTGTCTTGTTTCAGGAAGATGAGTGGTTCCCAGTCTCCTCCAGTTGAACTCACACGTTTCATCTTTGATGAAAAATTTAAACAGTCCTGGCTCATTTGGAGCCCTTTGTTCTCAGGACCAGTTTAGGAAACAGCCCTCAGGACACAGCCAGTAAACGGCTTGGTGGTACCCACTGTGCTCTGAGTATGTAACCTCAGGAATCAAGACAAGCTATGGATATTTTCATATTATGGCTTTTTAGGCAGGATTCCTTGCTACCAACCAGTAATATCAATCCTGATCTAGGTTAGATTTCAAGAATCTATTTCAGTGGTCAAATGCTGGTTAATAGAGTGGATATAATATATGCCCATAGCCTTCTAATTAGTTCCAATGTTTCTCTCTGAGTATAAAATGTCATTGGAAGTATTCTTAAAGAAATAACTGGGAGATACGTAGATAACCCACACAAATATCTATATGTAGCTGGGCTTTACCCAAGTGAACCCAGACAGAAAATGTATCAATATTAACTAATAACAACAATCGTTCATTTACTCTCTTATTGTCATAGGATTGAAGGCTAGGGAAGTCAGGGTTGATTAAAGTAGAGGGTCTTGGGTTCAAACTGATACCAAGAGCACAAACATGCTGAGAGCTGCCACTAGCCAATACAGAAAATGTAGACGGATCCCTGCCCCAACCCTGAGCAGAGGCAGCCCTGTGGGCCCAGAGTTTGTTGAGCAGAAAGGGGGTCTGAATTTTAGATCCCACTTGTGACTTCAGTAGTTGTTGTATGTTTCACAAGCAGCACAGTCACAGAGAGCTGCAGCCTCCGTGTGCACAGGGCACCTCCCACAGCAGAGTGAAAGAAGGCATCTGGATGGGTTGGTGCTGGTAATAGGGACTGTCCCACAGGTGAGTCTTCAAAAAGGTAGCCTCTGCCTCTTCCTGTGGTTATTCAAGTGAAAGTGAAAAGTTCTCCCATCCATGGCATAAAAGCAAGCCAAAAATAACCACCATATCTCTTGCCAACCTTGTCTCCTTGACCGGGGGGATTTTGAAGACAGAGGGAATGATCACTTGGTTCTTTGCATCTGTAGCAAACCAGCCTCTCCTTCACTGTTGGATTAATGGTTTGGGACACCTAGTGCTGCCACAAAAAGTGCTAGCACACCAAACACCTTGACACAAGCAGCTCGTGTAGGAATGGCTTTAGTTTACAATCAGATGTAAGACATGTACGATTATATTCTTTAAATACATGGGATATATTTTACCTTTTCAAATGAAAATTCCAACACATTACCGTTCATAAATGAAACGAACAAAAAAGTCATAATCAGGAAAGAAGTTAGAACCCGCCCAAATAATTTCTTCTGAATTGTCTCTCTATCTGCTCCATTTCTCTTTTCCCCACCCTCCCAGAGTCTGTTGTTGCCAGCGAGGAAACATGAATGCTGAAGCAAGAACAAAAGGAAAACAGAAACATATATTTATGTAAACTTGTATTGATTCAACTAGGAAGAAACCCCACAGCTTTCAAGGTCTGAGTCACAAATCATTATGACCAGAAATGCTGATGTACTAGGAATACGCAAGGACTTTTGCTTGTTATCATGGGTCAGGCCTGTTGCAGTGCTAGAGTTAAGCTGAAAAACATTAAATATAGTTTTAAGCCTCCATTTATCAGGCGATATTTTGGGAAAGGGAGGACACAGTGGCTGTGAGTCCAGGCTTGTATATTCAGCTCCACATGTAGTCACAGACAGATCCACATTCAGGAAAATCAGAGGGAGGTCGCATCACCTTTCCAAACATGAGAAAACTCTGTTCTTCCCAAGATGACCTGAAATGTTCTAATTATTGGTTATTCCCTCTGGTTGGTGATGCAGCCAACAAGCACGTAGAGTTCAGTGAACCCACAAGTGCACAGCTGTTATCTTTGACTTGTGGCCAAAGCAAAAATTGGAACAGAATTTACCCAGACAAGTATAAAGGCTTCTGTTTAAAGCAGCTATTTTCTAAGTCAGATAAACAGCTTTGAAATGGAGAAGAAATGAATTCTTTTCTAGAATGTCTGAATCAAAGTGAGGTCAACGTCTTGAAGACAAGATGTTAACACAGATTACCCACACAGGCTGCACAAGTCTCCCAAAGAATGAGGCAGCCTCCATGCCTCCAGGCCGCCTGTAGTTCTACCTGTTTCATCAACTTGTTTTTGTGTTTGGAAACAACCTTCTGCATTCAGGAAAGGTAGCTATGTTGATTTAGTTAGTTCATGATATAAAACAGCAAAGGACAGCAAACCACTGTGTTGAAAGCTTCCACGAGCTGGCAGTGGCATAGGCCAGTGACCTCTTTTTCCAGTAGCTTGAGAGGCTCTTAACTGGCAGTAGGAGGGCAGAAAGAAACAGAGTAGTTTCACTTTGGGCTTGCGTCAGTGATTCTGCCCTTTGAATTTCCACTAAGAAATGACATTAACAAATACCTCATTTTTTGTAGGAAGCAAAGGGACTGGTAAGAAATAGCTGGTGGGAGAAGCAGGGGAAAATCACCCTCCCTGTTCCTTACACAAACACCACATGCCTATGCTAATCTGGCAATCCATCTTGCAATCACCAAGCAGTACCCAGCAAGGAAGCAATTTGCACGGCAACAGTGGTCCTCAGAGCTTTTCATAGCTTGACGCCTATTGCGGCTGCTTATACTGGAGCAGCGGGTGGGTATAAAATAGCAGAATCTGAGCCTACAGAAGCAGCATCCCAGGGTAGAAGAGATTTTTTTTTTTCCAGTAGAGCGAATATGCGTATCAATGTACCTGAATGGAGAGCTGGGTCCTGGTGAGCTGTCATCATCAGCAAATCTGTCTGTACTTCCATCTCAAGTGGTCTATTTTGGTGATAACAACGCTTATGCAGCAAGGGTTTGAAAAGCCTGCTTCTCTTGAATCCAAAGGGGTTATGGACCATGTCTGCAGAGCAGACAGCCCTCAGCCTATTCTCAGCTTTCATTCATTCCCAAAATCTCCCTGCACTCTTCACTTGCAGCAGTAGTAAAATGGCACCATTTTCCAAGGCCTTTCAGCACAATGCATCCACACATGATAAGGAATGACCAAGCATCATGGGCTGTTCTAAAACACTCTATTGTGAAGGTGGTCAGATGCATAATTGGTGTCGACTTCATACTAATTTGGTCAGGGATAGTTATCAGAAGTCCATTGAACAAATGGATGGGATGTTTCAAACCCATGAGCGTCAAGCTTCTCCAAAAAACAAGAAGTGACAGCTGAAGTCATGCTTAACAGAATTGGTTTTAAAATGTGAAGTGGGTTTTAAAAGCAGCCCTGCCTTCATATTGGGTGTGAATGAGGCTTAGCATGAAATATCAAAAGAGGAGAAATCCCTGTCAAGGCGGAGACTCTTACTTTGTTCTCTGTGGATGACAACTAGATACCTCTAGATAATACTTGAAAGGACTAAGTTGTGTGGACAGCAGATGGGTGGGCGGCCAAGGCTGTGTGAAACAGCATTCCAAGAAAGCAGTTCAGCCAACTTCACAAGCAGCACATTAGGAACAAAGCCTGTAACAATTCCTGACCTGTTGTTTCTCTGGTAATTTGTTCACCAGAAGTCAGCAAGGGAAATTCTGCCTCCACCTTCCTTGGACTGCATGTGTCCTGCTGCTGGTTGTCTGGTTCTTTTACCCTACTTCTACTCGATTCATGGCTTTCTTGTAATTCTCGAACACTGGAGTTGGCAAACTTGTTCTGTAAAAGGGCAGATAGTGGAGATTGGTTCAAGATGGCAGAGTAGAAGGACATGCTCTCACTCCCTCTTTCGAGAACAACAGAATCACAACTAACTACTGAACAATCATCAACAGGAAAACACTGGAACTCACCAAAAAAGATACTGCACTTGCAAAGACAAAGGAGAAGCCGCAATGAGATGGTAGGAGGGGTGCTATCACAATAAAATCAAATCCCATAACTGCTGGGTGGGTGACTCACAAACTGGAGAACACTTGTACCACAGAAGTCCACCCAGTGGAGTGAAGGCTCCAAGCCACACATCAGGCTTCCCAACCTGGGGGTCTGGCAATGGGAAGAGGAATTCCTAGAGAATCAGACTTTGAAAGCTAGCAGTATTTGATTGCAGGACTTTGGCAGGACTGGGAGAAACAGAGATTCCACTATTGGAGGGCACACACAAAGTAGTGTGCACATTGGGACCCAGGGGAAGGAGCAGTGACCCCATAGAAGACTGAACCAGACCTACCTGCTAGTGTTAAAGGGTCTCCTGCAGAGGTGGGGGGGGTGGCTGTGGCTCACCAAGGGATAAGGACACTGGCAGCAGAAGTTCTGGGAAGTACTCCTTGGCGTGAGCCCTCCCAGAGTACGCCATTAGCCCCACCAAAGAGGCCGGGTAGGTTCCAGTGTTGGGTTGTCTCAGTCAAAACAACCAACAGGGAGGGAACCCAGCCCCACCCATCACAGACAAGTGGATTAAAGTTTTACTGAGCTCTGCCCACCAGAGCAACAGCCAGCTCTACCCACCACCAGTCCCTCCCATCGGGAAACTTCCACAAGCCTCTTAGATAGCCTCATCCACCACAGTAGAGACAGCAGAAGCAAGAACTACAATCCTGTAACCTGTGGGGGAAAAAAAACACATTCACAGAAAGATAGACAAGATGAAAAGTCAGAGGGCTATGTACCAGATGGAGGAACAAGATAAAACCCCAGAAAACAACTAAATGAAGTGGAGATAGGCAACCTTCCAGAAAAAGAATTCAGAATAAGGATAGAGCAGATGATCCAGAACCTTGGAAAAAGAGTGGAGGCAAAGATTGAGAAGATGCAAGAAATGTTTAACAAAGATCTAGAAGAATTAAAGAACAAACAGAGATTAACAATACAATAACTGAAATGAAATATACACTAGAAGGAATTAATAGCAGACTAACTGAGGCAGAAGAACAGATAAGTGGCCTGGAAGACAGAATGGTGGAATTCACTGCTGTGGAACAGAATAAAGAAAAAAGAAGGAAAAGAAATGAAGACAGCCTAAGAGAGCTCTGGGACGACATTCACATTATAGGGCTGCTAGGAGAAGAGAGACAAAGGACCCGAGAAAATATTTGAAGAGACTATAGTCAAAAACTTCCCTAAAATCGGAAAGGAAACAGCCATGAAAGTCCAGGAAGCGCAGAGAGTCTAATACAGGATAAACCCAAGGGGAAACACGCTGAGACACATAGTTATCAAACTGGCAAAAATTAAAGACAAAGAAAAATTATTGAAAGCAGCAAGGGAAAAATCACAAATAACATACAAGGGAACTCCCATAAGGTTAACAGCTGATTTCTCAGCAGAAACTCAACAAGCCAGAAGGGAGTGGCATGATATACTTAAAGTGATGAAAGGGAATAAACTACAACCAAGATTACTCTATCCAGCAAGGATCTCATTCAGATTTGATGGAGAAGTCAAAGGCTTTACAGACAAGCAAAAGCTAAGAGAATTCAGCACCACCACACCAGCTCTACAACAAATGCTAAAGGAACTTCTCTAAGTGGGAAACACAAGAGAAGAAAAGGACCTACAGAAACAAACCCAAAACAATTAAGAAAATGGTCATAGGAACATACCTATCTATAATTACTTTAAACATGAATGAATTAAATGCTCCAACCAAAACACACAGGTTTGCTGAATGGATACAAAAACAAGACCCATATATATGCTGTCTACAAGAGACCCACTTCAGACCTAGGGACACATACAGACTGAAAGTGAGTGGATGGAAAAAGATATTCTATGCAAATGGAAATCAAAAGAAAGCTGGAGTAGCAATTCTCATATCACACAAAATAGATTTTAAAATAAAGACTGCTGCAAGAGACAAAGAAGGACACTACATAATGATCAAGGGATCAATCCAAGAAGAAGATGTAACAATTGTAAATATTTATGCACCCAACATAGGAGCACCTCAATACATAAGGCAACTGCTAACAGCTCTGAAAGAGGAAATCGACAGTAACACAATAATAGTGAGGAACCTTAACACCTCACTTACACCAATGGACAGATCATCCAAACAGGAAATTAATAAGGAAACACAAGCTTTAAATGACACAATAGAACAGATAGATTTAATTGATATTTATGGGACATTCCATCCAAAAACAGCAGATTACACTTTCTTCTCAAGTGCACATGGAACATTCTCCAGGATAGATCACATATTGGGGCACAAATCAAGCCTCAGTAATTTAAGAAAATTGAAATCATATCAAGCATCTTTTCTGACCACAACACTCTGAGATTAGAAATCAATTACAAGGAAAAAAACGTAAAAAACACAAACACATGGAGACTAAACATACGTTACTAAATAACCAAGAGATCACTGAAGAAATCAAAGAGGACATCAAAAAATACGTAGAGACAAATGACAATGAAAACACAATGATCCAAAACCTATGGGATGCAGCAAAAGCAGTTCTAAGAGGGAAGTTTATAGCTATACAAGCCTACCTCAGGAAACAAGAAAAATCTCAAATAAACAATCTAACGTTACACATAAAGGAACCAGAGAAAGAGGAAAAAACAAAACCCAAAGTTAGCAAGAGGAAAGAAATCATAAAGATCAGAGCAGAAATAAGTGAAATAGAAACAAAGAAAACAATAGCAAAGATCAATAAAAGTAAAAGCTGGTTCTTTGAGAAGTTAAACAACATTGATAAACCATTAGCCAGACTCATCAAGAAAAAGAGGAAGAGGACTCAAACCAATAAAATTAGAAATGAAAACTGAGAAGTTACAACAGACACCGCAGAAATACAAAGCATCCTAAGAGACTACTACAAGCAACTCTATGCCAATAAAATGGACAACCTGGAAGAAATGGACAAATTCTTAGAAAGGTATAACCTTCCAAGACTGAACCAGGAAGAAATAGAAAATATGAATAGACCTATCAAAAGTAATGAAATTGAATCTGTGATTAAAAATCGTACAACAAACAAAAGTCCAGGACCACATGGCTTCAAAGGTGAATTCTATCAAACATTTAGAGAAGAGCTAACACCCATCCTTCTCTAACTCTTCCAAAAAATTGCACAGGAAGGCAACTCCCAAACTCATTCTATGAGGTCACCATCACCCTGATACCAAAACCAGACAAAGATACTACAAAAAAAGAAAATTACAGACCAATATCACTGATGAATATGGATGCCAAAATCCTCAACAAAACACTAGCAAACAGAATCCAACAACACATTAAAAGGATCATACACCATGATCAAGTGGGATTTATCCCAAGGATTCTTCAATACATGCAAATCAATCAATGTGATACACCATATTAACAAACTGAAGAATAAAAACCATATGATCATCTCAATAGATGCAGAAAAAGCTTTTGACAAAATTCAACACCCATTTATGAAAAAAACTCTACAGAAAGTGGGTATAGGGGGAACCTACCTCAACATAATAAAGGCCATATATGACAAACCCTCAGCAAACATCATTCTCAATGGTGGAAAGATGAAAGCATTTCCTCTAAGATCAGGAACAAGGGTAGGATATCCACTCTCACCACTATTATTCAACATAGTTTTGGAAGTCCTAGCCACAGCAATCAGAGAAGAAAGAGAAATGAAAGGAATACAAATTGGAAAAGAAGAAGTAAAACTGTCACTGTTTGCAGATGACATGATACTATACATAGAGAATGCTAAAGATGCCACCAGAAAACTACTAGAGCTAATCAATGAATTTGGTACAGTTTCAGGATACAAAATTAATGCACAGAAATCTCTTGTATTCCTATACACTAATGATGAAAAATCTGAAAGGGAAATTAAGGAAACACTCCCATTTACTATTGCAACAAAAAGAACAAAATACCTAGGAATAAACCTACCTAGGGAAACAAAAGACCTGTATGCAGAAAACTATAAGATACTGTTGAAAGAAATTACATATGGTAACAACAGATGGAGCGATATACCATGATCTTGGATTGGAACAATCAATATTGTGAAAATGACTATACTACCCAAAGCAATCTATAGATTCTATGCATTCCTTATCAAATTAGCAATGGCATTTTTTACAGAACTAGAACAAAAAATCTTAAAATTTGTATGGAGACAAAAAAGATCCCGAATAGCCAAAGCAGTCTTGAGGGAAAAAAATGGAGCTGGAGGAATCAGACTCCCTGACTTCAGACTATACTACAAAGCTACAGTAATCAAGACAATAAGGTACTGGCACAGAAACAGAAATATAGATCAATGGAACAGTATAGAAAGCCCAGAGATAAACCCACGCACCTATGGTCAACTAATCTATGACAAAGGAAGCAAGGATATACAGTGGAGAAAAGAGAGTCTCTTCAATAAGTGGTGCTGGGAAAACTGGACAGCTACATGTAAAAGAATGAAATTAGAACAATCCTTAACACCATACACAAAAATAAACTCAAAACGGATTCGAGACCTAAATATAAGACCAGGCACTATAAAACTCTTAGAGGAAAACATAGGACGAACACTCTTTGACATAAATCACAGCAAGATCTTTTTTGATCCACCTCCTAGAGTAATGGAAATAAAAACAAAAATAAACAAATGGGACCTAATGAAACTTCAAAGCTTTTGCACAACAAAGGCAATCATAAGCAAGATGAAAAGACAACCCTCAGAATGCAAGAAAATATTTGCAAATGAATCATCAAAGGATTAATCTTCAAAATATATAAACAGCTCATGCAGCACAATATTATAAAAACAAGCAACCCAATCCAAAAATGGGCAGAAGACCTAAATAGACATTTCTCCAAAGAAGACATACAGATGGCCAAGAAACACATGAAAAGCTGCTCAACATCACTAATTATTAGAGAAATGCAAATCAAAACTACAATGAGGTATCACCTCACACCAGTTAGAATGGCCATCAGAAAATCTACAAACAATAAATGCTGGAGAGGGTGTGGAGAAAAGGGAACCCTTTTGCACTGTTGATGGGAATGTAAATTGATACAGCCACTATGGAGAACAACATGGAAGTTCCTTAAAGAACTAAAAATAGAGTTACCATATGATCCAGCAATCTCACTACTGGGCATATACCCAGAGAAACCCATAATTCAAAAAGACACATGCACCTCAATGTTCATTGCAGCACTATTTACAGTAGCTAGGTCATGGATGCAAGGTAAATTTCCCTCGACAGATGAATGGATAAAGAAGATGTGGTACATATATACAATGCAATATTACTCAGCCATAAAAAGGAACAAACTTGGGTCATATGTAGAGATGTGGATGCATCTAGAGACTGTCATACAGAGTGAAGTAAGTCAGAGAGAGAAAAACAAATATCGTATATTAATGCATATATGTGGAACCTAGAAAATGGTACAGATGAACCGGTTTGCAGAGCAGAAATTGAGACATAGAAGTAGAGAAAAAAACATATGGACACCAAGGGGGGAAAGAGGCAGGGGTTGGGTGTTGTGGTGTGATGAATCGGGCAGTTGGGATTGACATGTATACACTGATGTGTATAAAATGGATGACTAATAAGAAAAATAAATAAATAAAAAATAAACATTAAGAAAAAAAAAGAGCAGATAGTGAAAAGGTTAAAAGTCAATAGGCCATTCAGTCTCTGTCACAGCTACTTAACTCTGCCATTGTAGCAGGAAGCCAGCCAGCCACAGACCAGACACAAATGAATGAGTGTGGCTGGGTTCCAATAAAACTTTATTTACAAAAATAATTTGGGGGCCAGATTTAGCCCACGGCCATAGTTTGCAGACCCGCTTCTCTAAAATACTGTATCTTAAACAAAGTCAACCCTGGGAAATACTGTGAATTTTCAATTCCTAGTCCACATTTCAATAACCCTCTATGGTAAATTGTTAGAGTAATGATTCCCTCCTCACGCCCAATCTCTTTGTGCCTTCCATTAGCCGTGCCTCTGGGCAGTCTCCCCGCATAGTGACTGTTATGAGCTGAATTGTGTTTCTCCAAAACTCATATGTTAAAGTCCTAACCCCTGGTACCTAGAATGTAACCATATTTGGAGATCAGGCTTCTAGAGAGGTGATTATGTTAAAACGATTACGTTAGGGTGGAGCCCTTATCCAAATTGTCTGGGAGGAAGGGACACCAAGGAAGCACATGCAGAGAAAAGATCATGTGAAGAGGCAGCAGGAGGGAGGCCATCTGCAAGCCAAGGAGAGAGGCCTCAGAAGAAACCAAGCCTGCCAGCTCCTCGATCTTGAAGGTGCAGGCTCCAAAACTGTGAGAAAATACATTTCTGTGTTGAAAGCACCCAGTCTGTGGTGTTTTGTGAGTTGAAAGAACCCAGTCTGTGGTGTTTCGTGAGTTGAAAGCACCCAGTCTGTGGTGTTTTGTGAAGGCAGCCTGAGCAAACTAATATGCTGACTCTGGGCCACACATGTGACTCACCTGGGCCAGTGGGGCAGGACAAATACGACACAAGCGGAGACTGGAACAGTGTCTCTTGCTGCACTCGAGATCCCTGCCAGCAACCCTGTGAACAAGTCTGGGTTACTCTGCTGGATGGTAAGAAACACACGGCCAGTCCTCTTGTCGCCCCAGCCCGCAAGTCAACCCAGAGGCAGCCGCCCACGAATGCAGCAGGGCCCAGCTGAGCTCAGTGGGAGAACCAAAGAACTGACCTGTGCTAACTGCTGACCCATGGGCAACTGTTGGTGTTTTCAGCCACTAAGTTTGGGGATAGTTGTTACACAGAATATATCCCCACTGTGTCTCCATCACCCCACCACTCAGACCGACACCCTTGCCTCCAGCTTACTTGGGCCGCTTCAAAGCTGCACTTCCCTCCCCCTCCACACTGCCCAGTAGTTCGGTCCATGCTCATCCGCGCAGGACACAGCTCTTTAGTAGGTGGGCGTATTCATTTTCTGTTGCTGTGATAACAAATTACCACAAACTTAGCAGCTCACAACCACACACCTTTATGATCTCACACTTCTGTAGGTCAGAAGTTTGACACAGGTCTCCAGGTTAACATTGAGGTGTCGGCAGGGCTATGCTCATTTATCGGAGCCCCCAGAGGAGACTATGTTTTCCTGCTCATTCAGATTGTTGGCAGAATTCAGTTCCTCGCTTCTAGAGGACTGACAACCTTGTTCCCTTGCTGGCTGTCAGCTAAGGGCCATTCCCAGCTTCTAGAGGCCACCTACATGTCTTAGCTCCTTCCTCCATCTTCAAAGCCAGCAAGGTGATGTCCCTCTCATACTTAGAATCTCTCCTGCATCTTCGTCCATCACATTTCTCTAACTCCAGGTGGAAAAGTTTTCTGCTTTTTAGTGTTCATGGGATTAGATTGGACCTACCCTGATAATCCAGGATAATCTCCCCATCTCCATAACTTTTATCAACTTCTGCAATCACATCTGCAGAAATTTCTTTTGCCACATAGCATAGCATATTCACAGGTTCTGGGGATTAGGATGTAGACATCTTGGAGGAAGGTGGGGTCTGTTATTCTGCCTACCACAGTTAGCAACCTGTGGCAATGAAATCAGAGGCTGTAGTTCTTTACCAGCTCTCAGTTACAATGGGAATTTTTGAAAGGCTAACTCCAAACTCTCAATGTGGCCACCTCCCCACCATAACCACCATCACAGCCACTCCAGTGCTTCTACATCATTTATTTATTCTAGAGTAGTCTTAACCCACACCTCCTCCATCTATGTAGCTCTTATACACACTTAGTTGGAAATTAGGGTATATGGACCATGACTCCCTGAACACAAGGTTTTTAAGAATGTTGTCTGGATTCCTTTATGTCACTGTCTTGGGCAAATGAGCTCTAACAGGTAGTCGTTTTTCTAGCCAACTGCTTCAAACTCTATTAAGCTTACCTCTAAGGTTGTGTGCAGGAAAAATGCCAGTGTTATGAGCAATGTCACAAGTTCCTACCCCTCTCTACTTCGAATTTTGCAAACTGGTTTATTGCAGTCAATTAGAGCTACCAGAATCTGTTCTATATCAGTTAGGATGACTTCAGCTGCAAGAAAAAGAAACCCTGATTTAAACTGGCATACACAATATGAAAAATTACTATTTCATGTTACAAGAAGCACAGACACAGATCAGACTTCGGGGTTAGTTAATTCTGTGGCTCAAAAAAATAATCGAGGTCAAATTTTGTTCTCTCTCTCTCCATCCTATCATTCTTGGTGTCATCAAGCTGGTAGCAAGGTGTCTGCTGCTCTTCCTGGCATCACATACAATTGTAACATCCAGAGGAAGAAGAGAGATCGCCTCTTCCTGCGTCTCTATCTTTGTTGTGAGGAAACGTTTTTCTACAGGTTCCCCAGTAGACTGCCCCCTGGTTTCATTAGCAGAACTGACCTCATTTTAAAGCAGGACATGGGAAGGAGAACATGTCACCTCATCAAGCCCTTCCCTGATCAGCCTTTTAAAATAACAACTGCTCCCCAGCACCATCTTCCTACATCCCCTCCTGGCCCTGCCGAGGCCCTATTTTCCTCCTTAGTCTTTATCACCATGTGTTTCGCACTGTTATTTGTACATTTTCTTTTCACACATACTATAACATCAACTTCATTGTGTCAGGGATCTGGAACTTCCTTACTTACCTAAAACAAGGCATGACACATAAGTTTCCCTCAATATTTGTTAAACAAATGTGATACCCCTTGAACCAGTCAGGTCCTTGGAGCTGGAGGTAAGATCCACTTCCCCATTTGGCTGCAGTGGGGTGGGCAGGGTACTGAACAAAAGTGAGTTTGTGTTAAGAGTAGATAGGCAGTGAATGTTAGATAGGCAACTGACAGCCTCAATTTTAACCCCATTTCCTCACCAGCACCATCACCTATTGGCCTGGGGAACTTTGAAAAGACAGAGACTTTGGTCATAGTGAATCTTAAAGCGGTTTACTGGTTTCAGGTAATCTTCCAAGGAGCAAGGACCAGACTCATAGAAGCTTCTTTTCACAGATCCATTTGTCCTAGCATCCTAGCATCATTTGGGGTAGAAGGGAAGATTACTGATGCTATCAAGTCCACTGACCTTTATTTAATCTTTTGCTACTTTAATATTTGGAACACTTTATATATTTTACCCATATAATTCTGAGGAAGCAATCAAACTAAAGTTTACATAGTAATAAGAAGGGGTTTTATCCTGGAAATAATCAGGATAATCTAAAGCAGTTAGTTGGGACAATAAAAGGAACTAAGGAAAGCCATTAGGCTGGTGTCTGGCTATTCAGACTACTCCACTGAGGGAAGCCTGAGCAGAGTTTGGAGAAAGGCAGCAGGTGAGCCTATTCCTTGCATGTGGCATAATTCATAATATTCCTCAACACATTCTGCTCTCGGAGGTCTTGAGAGCCACAAGGGAGAGAAACACCAGGTCTCTCAGGCCTCCTTCTGGAGGCCCCTCCCTCAGAGAGGAGCCAATATACTTACTGCAGAGAGATACCTGACAAGCACCTTGTGTATGCCAGTCCTGGAAACCCCTTCCCACTCTCATTCCCAAAATGTTTCTTTGTCCTTGCAAAGAAAACAAAGGGACTATGTGGTCTGTTTATCCGGAATCATTAGAGGGGGACAACCCTGCGACACTGTGACTCAACCTAACCCAGGCTCAGAGTCTTCTTCCCACTTGGACCTATTCTGCCTAAATAATGCCTCTTACCCCACTTAGCTCTTGCCATCACTGCCTCTCCCAAGGCTCTGCTCCTTCAGGGGGCTACTTCCCTCCCAAACCAAAGACAACTGTGCCCAATTTCCTCCCTTGGATCCTCAAGCTGCTTCTTGAAATTCCTTATGGTCTCTAGAACCAGCTCTTCTCAAAGACACCCTCTGAGGAAACCCTAATTATAATCAGTGTTTCCATTATTTATTTTCTTGCTCAAATTGTTCCAGCTTTGGGCATTAAGAGTCCCTTCAGGTTAACTCCTCCTATGTCCTTACAGCAAGCATGCTTCCTTTTTCTAGCACTTCCTTGTGCCGCAAGATGATCCTGGTTAATCTTGTGTTTTCCCTGCCCTACCCCTGTAATCAATCACTTCTTTATGAAGCTCTGGTTCCTTTTATTGAAGAACGGTGTTCAGAAACCAAGATCTGGACACCAGGCATACTCTGCTATTGCAGTGCCATTGCTTCTTAGGCCTTCTCAGCAGACAGAGCTAGGAAATACCTGTGTGTATACTAACCCATGCGTACACACATATCTGTATTTTTGTATCCATCTGTGTGTGTGTGTGTGTGAGTGTGTGATTGATATATATATATATATATATATATATATATATATATATATGTCCATGAGTTTATACTGATACCTCTGATTCCAGGCCAACCTTACAGGTTTTAGCCTTCCCCCTTCCTCCAATAATGATAAACCTGGTTTAATGTCTACTTTATTACTTATAAGTGAATATATGACCTCCTTTGTTCATCTCTAGTGTATACATGAAGTGTTTCAGGATTTCTAGCCCATGCCCCTGTTAGAAGCACATTTACTAACTAGATTACAGCATTTGTATACAGTTACTTTTGTCTTTAGTCTTCCAATATTCAGTCAGAATACTCTTTTACAAAGTTACTTAGGTTCACTCTTTTCTAGCAGTAAGATTCTTGACTGAAGGCTTCTTCAAGCAACCTGTGTCCCTTCTCATAGGCATGGGACCCTTTCTTCACTTACATATGACCTTAGAGCATTGGGTTTTGACATAATGATCCCTTTTCTTCTAGAGAGCAGACACATTTAAACACACTTCTGAGGTCCTACTTTTAGATCCTTAGCCTAAACAAGTGTCAAATATATATTGCGCCAGGTCTTTACATGTCTTCTTTACAAGATTAAACCTCTTAATTAAAGATGGAGAATGGGCTTGAGTCTTGTGTATATTGCATTTATGCTTTATTATTTTTCTATACAATACTTTGGATGCCTGAAACGATCATTATAAATTTCTTTTTATTATTCTAAATTTGTATTATACCCTTAAGTGGTATATTGGATTGCTATAGTTCACAACCTCCAGCCATAAAATACAAAGCAATAAAATCTTCTAATTAATGCACACATATGCAAAGTTTATAATGAAATGCAAAGCTATAATTGGACCCAGTTCCCCATCTTACACAAAATAGCAATAGCTATGAACTAGGGGGGAAAAAGAGCTGGAATATTCAGCATTGAAGTTGAATGATTATTTACAGTAACTTAAAGAAAAAACATTATTCCAGATTTTAGAGAGAAGAAATAACCATAAAACCAAGAAGGAAAAATTTGTCTCAATTTATCATTACACAGGAGGATAAGGTCTACTATACTCATGACACACCAAGGTGGGGGAAGACTGTAGCCAATTTATAGATGTGGTAGCTAAGGAAATAAGCTCATCTACTGACTGTAATCTGCCCACATATACTCCTACATACAGCCAACACACACACACACACACACACACACACACACACACACACACACACACACTCCTCTATGGGAGCCTTAAATTCCCACTTCCTTTTGAGATTTTGTCCTACATATTTCTATACATATATTATGTCTCTTGCTGCAAACGCAGTTGTTCTATCTTTGACTACACGTTATCTCCAATCATGACTTCAAATGACCCACAAATACACTTTTCACAAATAATTTGTTTCCAAATTCTAAAAAACTGAAAATAATAATTTAGGAGTTCTGAACTTTACATGAAATGGAAAAAATCCCACATCATTGTATTAATGTTAGGACCTAACTGACCAAAGTTGCTTCACCCTTAGTCTTCTGATTGAACACAAACTGTCACCACCATCCCTACAGTTGCCAAAGCCAGATCCTGGAAATCATCCATCATTCCTCACTCTCTCTGCCCTGGGGCACATTAATCCACCAATAAGTCCTATTAGTTCTATCTCCAAAATGCAGCATGAATTCTTCTACACCTTTCAGTCTCTACTGTCGCAATCCTAATCCAGCCTACTAACAGTGATTAGTTGAACCACTGAGGTTGTCCCTTAACTGTTATCCCAATATCCATTTTTCCCACCTTGAATCTATCCTCTGTACTGCAGTAAGTGAGTGACCTTTCACAAATATTAACTAATAATATTACTCCTTTGTTTAAAGAATGTTAAAAGTCTCCCATTTCCTTCTGGGGACTCATCTTGCCCCACACTTCACTCAGTCTCTGAACTCATGCCCATAACCACCCTTCAGTTCCATTCTGCCTTTACCCATCCCTCCCACTCTACACCTAGTTAGTTCCTACCCATCATTCGTATTTCAACTCAAATGTCACTTCCCCTAAAAACTCCTCCCTAACCTCACAGAGTAAGGCAGGGTACCTCTCATCTATTGTCAAAACACAATATGCTTTTTCTTCGTAACACTGATTATAACTGAAGTTCTACATTTGTTTCAAAAATTATTTAATTACTCTCCTTCTACCCCCATTGGATTATCAAGAATTATGTCTACTTGGGTTCTCTCTAGCATCCTGAGCAACAAGGAGGGTGTCTGGCACTTAGTAGGTGGTCAATAAATATTTATTCAATGAATTCTGGAAAGAAAAGGAATAGCCTGAATATATAGAATTTTCACTTTTGTCTTATTTATCAACTGTCAACAGCAGGTGAAATAAAAACCCTGTCAGTGCACGTGAATCTCCTACTGTGATCCCTGAAGTTCTGCTGAGCTCAAGACAGATGGAAACCCTGCAGCAGCCTCATAGAAGGGCTCTCAGGTATGACCTGCATACAAAGTAGGGAGCAGGAAAACACTCCAGGGCAGAAAGCCAGCAGCCTGTTGACATCCATAAAATACAAGGCCAGCTCTGGCTTTGACCCTCTCGGGTCCAGTAAAACATGGTACAGATGGAGAAAAGGAATGGGCTGATTTCTTGGAGTTATTCCAGAAAAGCTGAAAATATGACCAATATTTGAATATATGACCATTTATCAGCCACTCTTGTATGACCTAATAATGTGCGATCATCTTTTTAGTCTCAAAAAGCAGGAGACTAAATGTTTCAACGGTGATTTTTCTTCTTTCTGCCATTTCCAGGTGACATATTTTAGTAAGATATTTAGTAAATATAAGGGTAATGCTTTCTGATCCTCTCTTTCCTTGCTCCCACAAAAATATCGCATCCTGGCCTTGGAACATGGAGGCAGGAGAGTAACCCACCTGGAGAGGGGACACACCACCTCCAGGAAGGAGCCAAGAGCTCAGGAACACTGGCCCAGGGTGTGCAATGAAGGTTTGCCTACTCTGGAATGGAGCAACATGCAGGGGTCTGGTCCCAGGGGCCTGGCTGACACCACGAGGGATCTCCAGGTGGCAGAATTTCTGGGCATCAGGTGGTGCCTGAGGCATGGACAGTGAAAGATGCTAGAGGCAGGATTCAATGCAAAGAAAAGGGATAGTGGGAACCAGGCAGGTAGAATCAAGGTCCATGACCAAGCAAATGGTTCATGATTAGGGAGAGGGAGAGAATTGAGAAACAAAGAGGATAAAGCTGACCAGGTTGACCCCTACCTTATCACGCTTCCTTGCCCTTGAATCTTCCTGAGATTCTATCTGCAGGCTCTTAATCAGTCATCTTCTGATCTTTGTCCCTTGGATGAACCTGCCAGGAAAACCTTCTCAATCAATTCACCCATCTACCTCTCCTTTCACATACTTGGTCTGACGACTGTATAACTCAGGATAAAATTGTCCTAACTGTGTAGAATGGTACAATTCCTAATTAACGAACCCCACCCCCACCCGTGCCCACAATCTGAGCTCCCGGTGCACCTAGTCACCTTTCTCCAGATGCCGTCCCAAAATGTTAACATCTGAGCAGGGTCTTTTGAACTGTCTCCGCTCCCATCAAATCCCATTCCCACGTTGACTCTCAGCCAACTACACCTCCTATTCTATGGAGAAAATAAAAGCCATAGGAAAAGAAACATCTCAACCTCCTCTCCCTACTTTTTGACCTCAAAAGGTGTCTGGATAATTGCTCTCTTCTTTTCCACCTCAGAAGGAGAGGTGGTTCTTCTGCTGCCGATGGTGAAGCCCCCCCACCATGTGCTCAGGATCACATTTCGTCCAAGTCCTCAAAGAGCCTGTTCCATCAGTTATGGCCTCCCTTCCCTTCCTCTGTCTGCAGCTTCTCCTGTGCTACTCACTCTTGGCAGGTAAGTCTCTCCCTGCTTAAAAGAATTGTTATCCCTTTAACTCTTTCCTTCCCCACTTTCATAGGTGACTTAAAAGGCCTCTTTTATACTTAACAATTTGTACTTTGTCCCCTCTGATTCACCTGGCATAACTGAAACAGCTCTCACCAAATCAACAACAATCCAACAGACACTTTTCTGTCTGTTTCACTCACTGCATCTGACACCATTGGCCACCTTCTCTTCTTGCAGCTCCTATGACCCCAACCCTCAATCTCTCCATCCCTTTGTAGTCTCTCCTGCTGACTTCTCTTCTGCTCCCTTTCTTGTCTCAGCGTCACATATTACTTACAAGAACTCGCCCACCAGCCATTGCTGAACACTTATACACAGAGGACTTTCAAATAGCAATCCTGTTCTCCTTAGTTCCCAATCCCCCTGTCCATGAGTTTACTAAAAGCTTCTCTTTAGAAAGCCCAGAACTATGTCTAACTCAACACATCCCAAATTGAATAAAGCTTCCTCACAAAAAACATCTTGTCCCTGATGGCTTCTCAGTTCACCCCTAGTCACCCAAACCCAGAGCCTGAGAGGCCATCGAGATTCTTCCTATCCTTTGCCTTCACACCCAATCTTATTGACTGTCCCTCTTAAATACTTCTGCACAGCTCCACTCACATTCATCTCCACTTTCAATGCTATGGTTAGGCTCTGGTCATTACTTTCCTGAAATGTAGCACTGGACTGCTGATATATTTCCTTGTGTCTCCTCTGCTCCCCCTTAAATATATCCTAAAGAGTTCTCCTCTGCTTTTGTCCCTTAGAATACATACTACAGGGAAAATAACAAAACTTCCTAGCATGTCATACAGATGATTCTCAGTCTGAAGAACACAATTACCACCCCTATTAATAAGTATGTTATTTGGGAATTAATAATACCTACTGCCTAAGGTTTTTGTGAGGCATAAAGGAGTTAGTACATACAAAATGGTCAGAAAAGTATCTCATACAAAGAGAGTACTCAGACAAATTAGAGAATATTCCAGTAAGAATTCAATAAATGTTCAATAGATAAATAAATGACTGAGACACTCAGCAGAGGATTTGGTGGTTTGCATCCCAGTGTTCTGTAAGCACAGAAAACTAAATATGAGCACAGCAGACCTCAGATTCCAGGCTAAGGGGGAGGCAACTGCTACTATGATGCCAGTTAGGAACCTCGGTGGTCCAAAGACCACATTCCTGGGTTTTGCAGATCAATTTGAGATTAAAAAATCACATTAATTGTGAGATCTCTTTTATGGTTTCTTATTTTTATTTCCGTTGGGGATGATTCATTTGCACGTTCTTCTTTGCTTGTTCACTTCTTTGAAACCTTTGAGTATAGACACATACAGGGCAAGAACTATATTGCACACAGTGGAAACTCAACTTCTAACTGATGTTCCTTAGGTAACTGATGATGATAAGATGATCAAATGATGACAGTGAAGATGCTAATAAACAGTTTCTTCTCTTCCCCACCTATATTACCTAAGCTTGCCAAAAGAAGCCTCTAACCCCTGTAACCTTAAGGAAGATTTTACATAAAAACACAATTGTGGGCTTCGCTGGTGGTTGAGAGTCCGCCTGCTGATGCAGGGGACATGGGTTCATGCCCCGGTCCGGGAAGATCCCACATGCTGCGGAGCGGCTGGGCCCGTGAGCCATGGCCGCTGAGCCTGCACATCCGGAGTCTGTGCTCCGCAATGGGAGAGGCCACAGCAGTGAGAGGCCCGCGAACCCCACCCCCCCAAAAAAAAACAAACAAAAAAACCACAATTGTTTTGCAGGGTCCCAGGTGGCAGATCCTGTCTCTGTCTGAGTCACTGAAATTTATGCTGCAAAAGGATGTCTCTGTGCTCTTCCACATCAACCTCCAAGACACACCTGAACCTCCATTAATGCTCTGTCATTGTTATTTATCTAAACTAGGCCTGCAAGCTGTTTATGTGATTAGTATCCTCCACCATTTTGGGGCAGTGAGCTTCTCAAGTTCCAAGTTTACCTCTTTCCAGTTGAAAGAAGGTCATTCTGTGTACCTGGATTTGGGGGAAAAAAACAAAGGGCTGGATGGAGGGAACTTCCTTTGTACTACTATGAGATATGATTTAAAAAATACTTAATGTTCCCAAAACCTTTCACTGGGGCAGGATGCAGCCACAACTTTCAACATGAAGACCACAAAACACTGCCAATAATGGAGAAACATATTTCACTTCAGTAATTACAGCCAGGAAAGTATGTTATTTTTAAGAGAAACTAGCTATTACATTTTAGATATTTTTATTCTTTTTACACTTTACAGTTCTAGGATTCAGAAAGGATCGTGTTATACAATTAAATTCTCTCTATAAATACACAAAGCAAATATAAGATGTTTAGTATGGTGCCTGGCACAGAATCATATAATACATGGTCATCATTGCTGTTGTTATTCTCATCATTTTGATCGTTATCTCCCATAGTCTACTAGGGATATGACCAGAAAAGAGAGCCAATCATAACTTTATCTTCTACTTAGGTGATATATATACAGACAGATACAGATGAAGGTCTTTTGCAGTCATCACATCACATTCACACAGTAGCCCTGTGAGGTAGGAAAGGTAACATAATTATCCTAATTTTACATATAAGGAAGGTGACCCCGAAAGTAGATCAACACCCCCCCCCCACCCGCGGCAGTCAGTGGAAGGTTTGAGCATGCAATTCTGCTTTTCAGACTCCTAGCTTCTTACTTTTTCTCTTTGAGGTTGAGAGGAGGGTGCAAAGGAGACTGGGGGACAGGGATGTGAGAGAGGTCAGGGGATGAGAGATCGTTATAAGGATGTTGTTTTCCATGTTACCTCTGTCCCTCAACCAATACAAGGTATAGAGTTGTCAATTGATTTCATTAGTGAGCATAACTTATGAAATTTCTCTCTTTACTTTGTTATCATCCCCATAAACTGATTGTAAATAGACATCAGCCTACTTTCATGGTTTGTTGCTTCTTACACCAGCATGAAAAGTCAGAACACAGCACTATATCCTACAAAGGCTCAAACTTCTCTTTGAATTTATAATACTTGTTCTAAAGGAGAAGTGAGATTCTGACAATCATGGGTTGATTCCCCATCATGCTCCCTGGCTTCTTGGCTTGATAAGCTAGACCTTCAACAGTGCCAAGCATATGCTGACTGCCCTGGCTCACCCAAGGTATGCTGGAGGCCTTAGGAGACCATATGTTAGGCATCTGACATATGTTTAAAAAGGAGCTGGTCATATTTCTGAAGAGGTTTTCTATAATGTAGCTTCAGCACTGCTAGAACTAGCCCTGTAGCTCACCATGTTTAATTCATGCTTAATTACATCTGAATCCGTGAACTTTTCCACGAAGTCTTCACAATTGCACTCCCGTCGTAGTAGTCTTAGTTGATGAATTTTTCTGTGGTTTAAGCACAAATGTCAGTGCCTTGTGAAGTTTCACAGTTATGCTATTCACTGTCATTTCTCAACCAGCCATGAATCAACATAATTTGATGATAGCTGCACAATTATGAAAATACTGTCAAGTAGACATCACCCATGTGAACCTAGTGCTAAGCATTATTGTAATGAACTCAGGGAAAAGTCATGAAATTCCTAGCCAGCCTGAACTTAACAGAACATGAAGTCATTTAACTTAATTGAAAGTGTTAGCAATGAGTGTTTCTACTTCAGCAACAGAAATTCCACACAAATTAGAGCTGCTTAGGGAAGGACTGCCTTCTGGGTTGCCTTTCACACAGAGATGACAAAACGACCAGATTTACCCTGGCATTTCATATGCATTCAGCCTCCCCCTCCAGGTACCATTTGATAATCTCCTACTACCACGTTTAAATCAAGTCCTACAAAGTTCCGTATCAGAAAGTCGTGGAATCACAGCTGAAAGGAACTTCCAAGGTGACCTAATCCTTCACATTCATTTCACAGATGAGAAACTCAGACCCAGACTCCTAATATCACAGCTGTATAGCAGTAGCCTGGACCTAGAACTCAGGTTTTCTGACACCCTACCCAAGAAATAGTTTTAGACATGTACTAGAGCACATCTCAGAAATGGTAGCTGAGCGTTACGAGTGAAGACTGAAGCTTTGTTCCAACCTGAGCAATGGAACACCAAGGGCTCAAGTTTGGTCTTCTTCTCCACTCAGATCGACCAACCCTACTACTCTGGCTTTATGCCTGAAAACCTCACCATCAGAAGTTCTTCTTTGGATTTAAACCATTGGGTTCCAAGTAGAATCTTGTTTAAATGGAAATAATGCATTAGACAGCAGAGGCTGTCCCCTGAAATGGCCCAAGAAAGTGTGGATTTCCAGTCAGCAATCAGGGCCTGAACGAGTGGGACAGAAGACAGAGGTAACTGATGCAATGGGATGAGGGAGGATACCCTGGGCGCGGTACAGAGCCATGCTGGGTACCTGGAATCTGAAGGTCTGGATAGTAAACATGCCTCTGAGGGGCAGAGTGAGTATTTATAATAGGTGGGGAAATGGAGGGAAAGAGACTGATAAAGAGCATTGGAGTAGGTGGGTGATTGATACCCACACACTAAGGACCCATGAATAATGACCAATGACCAGTACTTCCTTCTCTGGAGAAGAACTATATCTCCTAGCAGCATTTTACCTTTTCATTCCTTTCTTTCTCAGAAAAGGGAAGAAAATTTCTGCATCTCTCTTAGGCACTTTTGCCTAAGGTTTTCTCTAAGTATGTATTATATACAGGTGTTCAATCCCTTAGCTAGAAAGGCCACGGTTTGAGAAAATCTTCTGAGTTCAGGCAGCAGGGATAAACCGCCCAAACAAACCATCCTCCTCCCATCCTTTTGCTACAAAGCTTCCTCGATGTGGCCTTGGTCAGTTTTGAAGTCCACAAAATACAGGAAAAGAGCTGCAGCTACTGCCTAGCAGCACCTCTGCCTCCCTTCCCTTTTCTCCACCTGCATACCTTATACATGTAGGCTGGACACAGTAGTTATGGTAACACTTAAGGGCTCTGGGACCAATCCTGCCCTGCTTTAAACTGGGTGATGATATAATAAGGTAGGCAATTCCCACAGTAGGTAATCTCCACTAGGGTTGAGATGCAGGTCATTTTCTGGTGTGTATAAGTGAATCCACCAGCGAGGCCCTGTGCTAGTCAATGAAAGTAGAGAGCAAAACCCAGAAACACAGGCCCTATTCTCAAGAGCTTCCAATCCAGTGCAGGAGAGAGAGCATCTATGGAGAGAGATACCCAACAAAAATAACAAGATCAGGCAAAGGGAGGAAAGGGGAGAGGAAGGGAACGCAGAAGAGGCATGACAGGGAAGGGAAGAAGTAAATGGATGAAAGAGAAGGACTGGGACATGCATCTTTGCGTAGATGATGATAACAGTTAAGTGAGCACTGTGTCCCCAGCATAGTGCTGTGATATATACATTACCTTAGTTGATGGTATTTGTAATTTTACATCTCCGGGAAGAAACTGGAATCATTAGTAGATTAGTACCTGTCTCCTAAGACTTACCTCTAGGAAAAGGGACGGAGCAAAAGTGCATCAATTACGGATGACAAAGCAAAGCTGGGGCCTGCGGTTTGAGAGCAGTGAGTCAATGGCCGGAACTCTGCCTTAAAGCTCCTTCCTCTGGGCACATTATCTGCCATTTTATCAACTTGGCTTTGAGTGTCTCCTAATATCTGGCCCAGCACGCTGGACAGCACAGGTGCCCAATGTTCGTGTGTGGGTTTGCCTTGGATTGTAACTTCTTGCATCCTGAGTGACCCCGCATTGTTGTCATTTGTGAGGGACCAAATCCTTACCCTTCAGTTTGTCAGCAATTCAAGTTTCCAAAGTGCTTGACAGATCCAGACCCACTGTAGACCTTTGGCCGATCTATCCTGATATGCACAGCCATTAAAACTCTCCCTCCTGTTCCTGCACATGCCGGCCAGTTCCTCCAAGTGCCAAGTCACTCTCAAGTGCCAAGAGTGCAAGTGGAATTGAGAGATTAGTGATGCAGAGGTGGTCAAAAAGTGGCGGGGGACAAAGGAACAGCAGCACTTCATGCCAAGGACTTTTTCACCCAGAGCAGGCCAAGCCTTTGTCTGCCAGCTTGGAAAATGCTGGCCACAACTCACCCTGGGCTTGCCAGGGTCAGAGATTCTATTGTGAAACGCTCTCTAGGCCCAGGGAAATAATTATTAACTGTGGCTTCCACAGGCTGGGATTATGCCAGGTGGAAAAAACCCTGGACTTTAATCTTCCGATCTGAAATGTCAAATTGGGCCTAAATACTTCCTAGGGCTGTAAGTTCTGCTTGAGGCATCAAGCCAAGCTCTTGATGTCTTAAGACCTTCTGTTCTCAACTCAGTCTTTTCTTTTGCATTTCCATGTTAATTAGAATTCTCTGCAAGGGAGAGAACAATTGTTCTGGCTATTATGTACTATCAACAGGCCATTTTCAAGCTTTTACTCAAAATTCAGTGATTAGACCTCAGTCATCATGCCTTCCGGTTACTCTCACTTAGCCCTTCACACTTGCTGAGTAGACAACAGTCAATCATGTGGTTCTGAGACTCGGAACATATTAGGCCTCCTTCCATTCTTTTTTTTTTTTTTTTTCTTGTGGTACGCAGGCCTCTCGCTGTTGTGGCCTCTCCCGTTGTGGAGCACAGGCTCCGGACACGCAGGCTCAACGGCCATGGCTCACGGGGCATGTGGGATCCTCCCGGACCGGGGCACGAACCCGTGTCCCCTGCATCGGCAGGCAGACTCTCAACCACTGCGCCACCAGGGTAGACCCTCCTTCCACTCTTAATCTCATCGCCTACAGAGCTCTGAGGGGGGAGGGCCAAAGATGAGTCCTCCTCCTGGGACCAAAGCCTAGGGTAACTCACTTCCATAAAAGAGACAGAGAAAGCCCTTCAGAGGCTAGCGGAAAACAGGCCTGAAGCAACATCAGGCCGCACGAGGAAGCTGGTCACAACCAGGCCGGCAACGCGGACTGTCAAGAACAAGGTGGGTGGGTTCTCACACAGCAGTAAAATGAGACCAGAGCAGAGGAGCGCGCTTCGGCCTCTCCAGATGGAGACCCGCGTGGGTGCCGCGTGCGCTGGTGGGCCAGCCTGACTCGTCACCCGCCATTCTTCGGCGATCAGGAGCGTGGTCGGCAGCCTGGGAGGTTACTAAAGCAACAGCAAACACAAAGTCATTGCCTTAGTGTGTCTCTTAGCTCCATCTACTCTTTGGAAGCCGGAGAATTATTTTCCCAGAGTAAAGAGGACCCGTGCAAACTAAGCTCTCAAGGAACAGCCAACATTTTGAAAGGACGAGTCAGACTCCACCTTTGATGTCTGGCTGCTGACAGCTCTCCAGGCGCCCCAACCCCTTCCCCTGCCCCACATCCCAGCTAGCTGACGAGGAAGCCGTTGGCGCTCACAGCCAAGTTCAAACCACACAAGCCACAGTCCGGAGGTGGGGAACATCACCCCAACTCCTCCCCGGCCACAGCTCCCTAAGCACCCTAGAATCTCCCTTCTCTTCTCAAGCCTTTTTCAGACCAGCTCGGGAGCCTGCTTTGTTCTCCCCAGAGAGCCTCATTATGTGAGTAATAAACATTTTTACACCTTCTTGATGCCTGTGTAATGTCATCACGACCACAGTTGAGGTGGAGGTCCACCTGCCTCCCTGGATGGACCACAACGCCTTGTTCCAAATGCAGACGAGCAAATATTATTTAAAAACTTAACTTGGGGAAATTGCCAAGATGTATTCTTAAGCATAGAAAGCAATTTGTAAAACAAGGGTTGTATTATTCCATTTATATAAAAATAACTATTTGTATATCTATTTTATCTATAAACTAAAACCTGTTAAGCCTGGTCACTCCTAGGTAGGGGAGTGGAGACTAGAAAGGGATTGAAAGGTTAGCTTCTTTGTTTAATCTTTGCTTATGTAAGGCTTGAATCATTTACCATAGATGTATTACACTGTTTGTCTACGGCACTACCAAAAATTAAAATAAATCAAAATATTGAGACTAAAATAATTTTAAAACAAATTTTAAAATACTTTTACTCATCAGACCAGCAAAAACTTTTTAATGGGGATATCTCACGTTGATGAGGATGTGAGGAAACAGGCACTCTATGAATTGCCAGTAAGCCAGGGAGAAAACTGATAGATAGATAGATACGTAGGTAGATGATAGATAGATAGTAGATTGAGAATTATAGATCTATAGATATATATGTGGCCTTAAAATGATCAAGTCCTTTGATCCAGTAATTTTATTTCTAGTGATCAATCCTAAGGAAAAAATTAGAGCTATGCATAGTAATTTATATGAAAGAACCCCTATCGCATTATTTTGAAAGCTAATTTTTATTTCTATCGATGGAATGTATGCACATAGTTTAAACAGGAAGCGAGTTATAAGATTTATGGTGAACATAGCCACCCCTGCCCCCCTATTTCCCATCTCAGAGCCCATTCCATAGATTCCATCTCTTTCAACTCTTCGATAGGCTTCTTCTGATGTGTAACTCGTATTTTAAAATAACATGCCTATCCTGCTACCTCTTGATTCGTTAATTATAGACATAATATACTGATCTTATTATGGTGGCTGAGACTTCAGCTCTCCTGCATCATCCCCATCCCCACTCATCCTTACTTCCTGTCCCTTCCTCCTCCCAATATTATCTCACCATCTTTATTTTATATTATCATAGCTACATATATACTGTACTGAGTCAAGAAGTGTGCTACAATTACATTTCCTTTCTTGTACAACATTTTTCCTAAAGTTAATAGTTTCTCCTTTTTTCTACAACGCCCCCTAAAATTTTTCGATTGTTTAACTAGATGTTGATCTAGATCAAGTAGTCAGCTCCTCCCCGCAAGCACATCTAGGGCTTCCCTTTCTTCCTTCTGATTTTAGATGGGTACCAATTTTTCTTGGTCTTCCTCTTTGTTTACTCCCTATTTTGCTGGAGCTCATCTTCCAGCTGCCTCCCAAGAAGGGAAGCAGGGAAGATCTTTTCTTTTTTTAAGTATTTTCATGTCTGGAAAATCTTTTATTATTTCTCTTATAATTTCCTCATCTTTGTCTTTATGTCTCTCTTACTAGTTTGATGTTAGACTTTCTGGATTGATTTTCTAATTTCCTTTTCTTTCTTCCATTTTCTGTCCCCTTTGGTTCTATTTTCTGAGAGTTCCTCAACTTCATCCTCTAGTCCTTTTATTGAATTTTGTATACTACTACCATAGTTCTAATTTTAAGGGCTCTTTCTAATCCGTTGATTTTTTTTATAGCCTCTTGTGTTTGTTTTATAGATGTAGTATCTTTTATTGCTCTGAAGATATTAAATATAGATTTTTGTTTGTTTTCTTCTGCATTGTCTCTGTGTTTTATGGGACCTTTTTTACTTGTTTGTTTGTTTTTCTCTTTAATGTTGGATGCATTCCTCAAATATATAGTGATCCTTGGCTGAACATTCACATTTAAGGCTGACACTTTCCAAGTTGCTGATTAGAAGTTCAGTGTTCCCGAGTATGACTTGTCCGTCAGTCGAGTGTGGTGCACATGGGCATGACTTGTCCACTCATGAGCTAAACTGGTGATGTTTAGCTCTGAAGAAAACAAGGCTTTTGGTAAAAGAGAAATATCAGTATGTGGAGATCCCTTCTCTGGAAGAGTTGTGTTTCTTTAAAAATTCTCTAATCCCTCCCTGGGGGCAGGGGAATTTTGTGAAGAGGCATCATAAAACTGACTATTAGTGTTACCCAACCAAGCGTGGTTTCACTCGCAAGCACACCGTAAAGTCAATCTATTGACAGCGGGTTGTGGTAAAAGAAAATGCAGTGTTTATTATAAGGTATCACACAAGGAGCCCAGGACAACTAGCGCTCAAAAAGCCCAAACTTCCCTATGGCTTTCAGCAAAGCATTTTTAAAGGCAAGATGAGGGAGGGACATCCCAGGGTATGTGATCAGCTCGTGTACAATTCTCTGATTGGTTGATGGTGGTGTCACAGGGGTTACCATTATCAATCCTAAGGCACCAGGAGGCCTGGGGGCTATGTGCTCATGGTCATCAAGTAGTTAATTTCTATTTGGTGGGGATTTTAGCATCTGTAAAACAACTCAGGAATTATGCATCAGATTCTAATATCTAGGTACTTCAGAGAGGAGCTAAAGCAGAGGATTTGGGAGAGAGGTTTGCCCTGCGAAGCCCCCATAGGGTCCTGTGTAGTTACATTTGCATTCTAGAAAAGCAGGGATTAGGGAGGACAGTGAACTGTGGAGGATTCCATAGATTAGTGCAGTTTAATGGCCCTGCTTCCAGCTCTCTGCCCCACCCACTGCAAGTACTATGATGCCTAGTGTTACTAGGAGAGGGGAGACAGACAAATTGACAAAAGAGCCAGGTAAAGTATAGAGTCTGAAGGAACTGATATGTTACTGGGATGGTATGCCATACTTCTCAGAATTCATGGGGCTGGAGACTTCTGCAAGACCAATGCAGTTTATTGACACTTAAGGTTTCCTAAAGATGAATCCTACTCTTAGGACTAACTCTGGCCAACATAAGGAGATAAAGTGTTGTAAGCTGGATAAAAAGTACCAAGCAGCAGCCTCCGTAGAGCTATATTGCTAAAATAAATCTTCCTGCTAGCTGGTCTGAAGCTCGCTGTTTCTGTGTATTGAATTTCAACCTATTTTTATAGTCATGCATTCCTATAAAGACGCTTATTACAGAATGCAAAGACCTGATTAGGAAGAGTAGCTACAGAAAATGAATTATGCAAAGAAAAGAGCTTGCATTCTTAATCAATATACTTGCTAACAAATATGCAGCAAAGAAACAACAGGCTAAGAGCCACTACCCTAGAAATAAATGCTTGTTATTCTAAGAAGAGTATCATTTAGAAATAAACCACATCATTTGGAAAACTTATGTGAATGACATCCTACAACTCAAGCAGATGAAAAGCAATTGCTCTTGTGCCATCACTGGGAGGTAATGAAAAGTCTCTCTGCTCTCTTCCTAAACTCTTGGTTCAAGTTACACTCATGTCAGGATCAAGAAAAAACTCACTTCTACAGCTTCCTTGGTACCTTGCTCAAAGGGATAAGAAGAAGCTTCCAAAAGAAATGTTCAAAGCTGGCTTTGAAATGATCAGGAGAATTTGGGGTCCCTAATACTAGTCTCTCCCACCTTGAGGGTAGTGATTTCTTACTATGGAAAACTGAAATTTTCCTTCACTGAACTTCTCTGTATATGTGAGAAGTCTTATACTACCCCAGGGAGGTAGGCTTAGTACAGTCTCCAGTGGACACTATATAGCAACTCAAATATTTAATAGCTTTAATGCCACATATCTACCCATGCATATATCTACCATGTCTACCAATGCCTATATATTATTAGTTACCATAAGTGGTTAAATATCCTATGAAATGTCCTCCAATCCTCAAAGACTATAAACAGGTACTCCTACTGTATCCTGATATGTATACTTACTCAATCTTAGCAGTTACAATTGCCTATTGATACATCTATGTCCCTTCCAGACTCTTAGTTATGAAGGCGTGCATGGGGCATCATCCAACATTACATACCCTGCCCAATGCCCAGCACAGTGCTGGGTACTTAGCAGATGTTCCTGCTGCATGAAGTAGTAGCTTACTATGTCTTTACTAAAAGCTCTTCATAGGGCTTCCCTGGTGGCACAGTGGTTGAGAGTCCGCCTGCCGATGCAGGGGACACGGGTTCGTGCCCCGGTCCGGGAGAATCCCACGTGCCGTGGAGCAGCTGGGCCCGTGAGCTGTGGCCGCTGAGCCTGCGCGTCCGGAGCCTGTGCTCCGCAAAGGGAGTGGCCACAGCAGTGAGAGGCCCGCGTACCACAACAACAACAAAAAAAAAGCTCTTCATAAACCTTGCCTCACTTCTACATTTCAGCTTCTAAATAATTGAGAGGTGGATATGGAGGTACAAGGGGAGAAAGCATGGAAAAGGATCAAATCGTCAAATGAATTCGACTCTTCACCTGTTTTTGGAACTCGAATTTTGTAAACCACAATTCCACCTAATTAAATGTTTTGAAAGAATGTAACTTGATGCAATCACCTTAGTAAGCAGTTTAGCACTATCCTTTAAAGTTGAATTAACATAGTCTACAACCCAGCAATTCCATTCCTACACTCTTTAAGAACTCTTGCATATGTGCACAAGGGGACATGCACATGAATGTTTATTGCAGCTTTGTTCACAACACCAGAGAAATGGACACACCTAAGCGTTGAATGAGGAGAGAATGTGAAAATAACGGAATGGCAAGTGAGCTGAAATGAACTAAAGCTACACAAAACAAGGGTGAATCTTAGAAACATGTGATGGTTAGTTTTACATGTCAACTTGGCTAAGTTATGGTGCCCAGTGGTTTGGTCAAACACTAGCCTAGTTGTTGCTGTGGAGATACTTTTCAGATGTGATCAAAATGTATAATCAGTAGACTTTAAATAAAGCAGATTATCCTTCATAATGTGGGTGGGCCCCAACCAATCTGTTGAAGGACTTAAAAGCAAAGACTGAGGTTTCTTTTTTTTTTTTTTTTTTGTAATTTTCAACATCTGCTCCCCCCTTTCTTAGGCTTGAAGAGAATGGCAACATTTCTGTGACCCAGGAAATTAGGGAGAGCTTCTGTTCTTTTTTTTTTTATCATCTTTATTGGAGTATAATTGCTTTACAATGTTGTGTTAGTTTCTGCTGTACAGCAAAGTGAATCAGCTATATGTATACCTATATCCCCATATCCCCTTCCCTCTTGAGCTTCCCTCCCACCTTCCCTATCCCACCCCTCTATGTGGTCACAAAGCACCGAGATGATCTCCCTGTGCTATGTGGCTGCTTCCCACTAGCTATCTATTTTACATTTGGTAGTATATATAAATCCATGCCACTCTCTCACTTCATCCCATCTTACCCTTCCCCCTCTCTGTGTCCTCAAGTCCATTCTCTACATCTGCATCTTTATTCCTGTCCTGCCCCTAGGATATTCAGAACCATTTTTTTTTTTTTTTAGATTCCATATATATGTGTTAGCATACGGTATTTGTTTTTCTCTTTCTGACTTCACTCTGTATGACAGAGTCTAGGTCCATCCACCTCACTACAAATAACTCAATTTCATTCCTTTTTGTGGCTGAGTAATATTCCATTGTATATGTGTGCCACATCTTCTTTATCCATTCATCAGTCGATGGACATTTAGTTTGGTTCCATGTCCTGGCTAAGTGCTGCAATGAACATTGTGGTACACGTATCTTTTTTTTTTTTTTTATGGCTGCATTGGGTCTTCGTTGCTGCGAGCGGGCTTTCTCCAGTTGTGGTAAGCAGGGGCTACTCTTCATTGTGGTGCACGAGCTTCTCACTGAGGTGGCTTCTCTTGTTGCAGAGCACAGGCCCTAGGTGTGCAGGCTCAGTAGTTGTGGCTTGCGGGCTCTCGAGTGAAGGCTCAGTGGTTGTGGTGACAGGCTTAGCTGCTCCGTGGCATGTGGGATCTTCCTGGACCAGGGATCGAACCCATGTCCCCTGCATTGGGACCACTGTGCCACCAGGGAAGTCCCACATGTATCTTTTTGAATTATGGTTTTCTCAAGGTATATGCCCAGTAGTGGGATTGCTGGGTCATATGGTAGTTCTATTTGTAATATTTTAAGGAGCCTCCACACTGTTCTCCATAGTGGCTGCATCAATTTACATTCCCACCAACAGTGTAAGACGGTTCCCTTTTCTCCACACCCTCTCCAGCATTTACTGTTTCTAGATTTTTTTATGATGGCCATTCTGACCAATGTGAGGTGATACCTCATTGTGGGTTTTTTTTTTCTTTTTCTTTCTTTAATGAACTATAGTTGCTGTACATTATATGTTACAGGTGTACAATATTGTGATTCACAATTTTTAAAGGTTATGGTCTGTAGTTATTATAAAATATTGGCTATATTCCCCATGTTGTACAACATATCTTGTGTATAGCTTATTTTATACATAATAGCTTGTAGCTCTTAATCCCCTAATCCTTTATTGCCCCTCCCACTTCCATCTCCCCACTGGTTGTTCCCTATATCTGTGAGTTTGCTTTTTTGTTATATTAACTAGTTTATTGTATTTCTTTTTAGAGTCCACATACAAGTGACATCATACAGCATTTGCCTTTCTCTGACATTTAATTTAGCATAATGCCTTCCAAATGCATCCAGGCTGCTGCAAATGCCACATCTTCTTTATCCATTCATCTGCTGATGGACACTTAGGTTGCTTCCACATCTTGACAATTGTAAATAATACTGCTATGAACACTGGGGTCCATGTATCTTTTCAAATTAGTGTTTTTCTTTTTCTTCAGATATACACCCAGGAGTGGAATTGGTGGTCATATGGTAGTTCTTTTAGCTTTTTAGAAACCTCCATACTGTTTTCCATAGTGGCTGTACTAATTTACATTTCCACCACCAGTGTGTGAAGGTTCCTTTTCTCCTAGGTGTGATATTCTTTATAGTCAGTGCCTTCACATACATTATTTCATTACAGTCCCTTAACAACCTTATAGGTCACACAGAGAAAACAAAGAAACTAGGAATCAGAGATGTAAGTTCTTACCAAGATCATACAGCTGTGGCAGAGGGAAGAATAAAACCCAGGTTTCCCAGCTCCGTTCTACACCTGACTGTATAATGTTTATATTTAGACAAGGGGACTCACTGAATCAATGCAGGAATCCTTAAAGGATTGTCAGAGTTCTCAAGACATAGTCCTCAGTTACTATCATTTGTCTCATTTTTTGGCTTAGACCACCAAGGTACCTGCTAAATCACTTGTAAACTTGCAAAGGGTTACAAGGAGCCACTTCATCTGTGACCCTCACCTTCTAACACCGATCACTCTCTGTTAGACTAGTTATGTTGTCACCTTGGGTGCTTCAAAGAGTGAGAGAAACACACTCCTTTATCAAGGTCTTGGGTAAGGGCAGTATGGGGGTCTATCACAAAGGAATACATTGGGGCTACATCAGAGGTAAGACCCCCAAAGACGGATGGTCAGAGAAGGACCCTGTTTTGAGGGAGGGCCAGGAGAGGGTAAATGCCACAGTGGAACCTCAGCGTTCTCTGTGATCTGTGAGCAGCCCTGTGGCAGAAAGTTCCAAAGTAAATTGTAGACCTCTCCCCATCCCCAGGGTCATGAGCATAAGTTCTCTAAATATTAAATTTTTATATTTAATTCTATTAGTTACTACCTATATTTGTGTGTATGTAAATAATATCTTCTTACAGAGGTAGCATCCAAGAAACAGAGAGGTTAAGTACCTTGCTCAGGTGCATTCAGCATATTCGGTGGTGTAGCAATAAGGACTTTTGTGCCTAGAAACATTATTTATTATAAGTTGTTTATATTATTATACTGTCTCCCCAGTGATATTGCCGGGTCTTTAATGCCAGGGTCTAGATCGTATGCATCTATCCCATACTGCCTCTTGGCTTTCATGTCACATCCACAACTCCTATCCTTAAATACAGCTTTGGGGCTTGACAACTAGAGTTGATTAGTTAAGTGGGTCGTAAGTTCCATCTTTAAATCATCCAGCTGTTCTCTTTACTCAAGAATAAAACCAACCTGGCTGGTAGGTGGGAGTTTCCCACTGTGACCCAGGAAGTCGAGGTCTGGAGACAGGTGTGGAGGGGAAAAGTGGAAGGGAAGAGGGAGCAGCGAGGGGGTGGCAGGGACCTAAACCTTCTCCTGGTCTACCAGAGCACTGTGGTGGGGCTGCTCACGGACAGGGGTGGAGGTGTCCCAAGTCATTATTTGGAAGGAAGCTTATTTCTTGCTGTGCTCTGCAGTCAGGTAGGAATGGAGGGTCAGGGCATAATAGGATCATTGAATGTTGGAGCTGGAAGAGGTCCCATGAACTGAATCTAATCATTTTGGAGATGATGAAGCTGAGGTCCACAGGGGGACATGCTTGGCCCATGGACACAACTGGAGCCTAGTTATTCCAACTCCACTGAGATCTCTTCTTTGTCTAATAACTCATTGTGGTTTTGATTCACATTTCTCTAATGATTAGTAATGTTGAGCATCTTTTCATGTGTTTGTTGGCAATCTGCATGTCTTCTTTGGAGAAATGTCTATTTACATCTTCCGTCCTTTTTTGGATTGGATTGTTTGTTTTTTTGATATTGAGCTGCATGAGCTGCTTGTATACTTTACAAGCAGCTTAATTAATTAAGAGATTAATCCTTTGTCAGTTGCTTCGTTTGCAAATATATTCTCCCATTCTGAGGGTTGTCTTTTCGTCTTGTTTATAGTTTCCTTTGCTGTGCAAAAGCTTTTAAATTTCATTAGGTCTCATTTATTTATTTTGGTTTTTATTTCCTTTACTCTAGGAGGTGGGTCAAAAAGGATCTTGCTGTGATTTATGTCATAGTGTGTTCCGCCTATGTTTTCTGCTAAGAGTTTTATAGTGTCCAGTCTTGCATTTAGTTTTTTAATCTATTTTGACTTTATTTATTTATTTATTTATTTATTTATTTATTTATTTATTTATTTTCGGTATGCAGGCCTCTCACTGTTGTGGCCTCTCCCGTTGTGGAGCACAGGCTCCGGAAGCGCAGGCTCATTGGCCATGGCTCATGGGCCCAGCCGCTCCACAGAATGTGGGATCTTCCTGGACCAGGACACGAACCCGTGTCCCCTGCATCGGCAGGTGGATTCTCAACCACTGTGCCACCAGGGAAGCCCTTGACTTTATTTCTGTGTATGGTGTTAGGAAATGTTCTAATATCATTCTTTTACATGTAGCTGTCCAGTTTTCCTAACACCACTTATTGAAGAGATGGTCTTTTCTCCGTTGTATAGTCTTGCCTCCTTTGTCAAAGGTAAGGTGACCATATGTGTATGGGTTTATCTCTGGACTTTCTATCCTGTCCCATTGATCTACATTTCTGTTTTTGTGGCAGTACCATACTGTCTTGATTACTGTTGCCTTGTATTACTGTACAATAGCCTGAAGTCAGGGAGCCTGAATCCTCCAGCTCCGTTTTTCTTTCTCAAGATTGTTTTGACTATTTGGGGTCTTTTGTGTTTCCATACAAATTGTAAAATTTTTTGTTCTAGTTCTGTGAAAAATGCCATTGGTAATTTGATAGAGATTGCATTGAATCTGTAGATTGCTTTGTAGTATAGTCATTTTCACAATGTTGATTCTTCCAATTCAAGAACATGGTATATCTCTCCATCTGTTTGTATAGTCTGATTTCTTTCATCAGTGTTTTACAGTTTTCTGCATACAGGTCTTTTGCCTCCTTTGGTAGGTTTATTCCTAGGTATTTTATTCTTTTTGTTGCAATGGTAAATGGGAGTGTTTCCTTAATTTCTCTTTCTGATCTTTCGTTGTTAGTGTATAGGAATGCAAGAGATTTCTGTCCATTAATTTTGTATCCTGCTACTTTACCAAATTCATTGATTAGTTCTAGAAGTTTTCCAGGGGGCTTCTTTAGGATTTTCTATGTATAGTATCATGTCATCCGCAAAGAGTGACAGTTCTACTTCTTCTTTTCCAGTTTGGATTCCTTTTCTTTCTTTTTTTTCTCTGATTGCCATGGAACCTTACAAAACTATGTTGAATAATAGTGGTGAGAGTGGGCGCCCTTGTCTTGTTTCTGATCTTAGAGGAAATGTTTTCAGTTTTTCACCATTGAGAATGATGTTGGCTGTGGGTTTGTCATATATGGCTTTAGAAGGAATTCTGCCTCAAGACTGAAACATAGAGACCCTGCCTGAGTTTCCATTTCCAGCCTGGCAGCCTGGTCTACAGATTTCAGACTTGCCAGTCCCCACTATCATATGAGTCAATTCCTTAAAATAAATAAATATATATCTACCTCCCATTGGATCTGCCTCTCTGGAGAAACTTGACTAACACAATGCATAAACATCAGTGATAAAAGCATATAAAATAACATCCAGTGGTACTGTGTTACCATATTTATAAAGCTCAAAAAGAGAGAAAACCAACCAATATAATGTTTTGGGATATATACATATGTGGAAAAAATATTTTTACAAAGGAAAAGATAAGCCCCACACTGCATGAGTCCACATAACCTCTGTGCAGGGAAGCAGGGGAGGGAGCTCAGGCTTCCCTTTTACAGGAAGTTGGTAATGTGCTAGTTCCTACATAGGGTGCTAGTGTTGTGAGTATTCATTTGACTACTATGTCTTACATTTTATATGTGTATTAAATGTAGAGTTTTTATGAAGCAAATATTTTATGCTTAAAACTTTTTTAATAACAAATCTTATAGACACCTATATAAAAGAACATGCTGCTGAGTTTCTTTTGTTGGCTTAGCCACTGTTTTTAACATAAAATATTTCTTCCTGGAAGCCTCTCTCTGTTCTTTTTTCTTTAGTAACACTCTTTCCTCTTTTTTCTTTGTCCCACTTATACTTTTCACAGCTTCTAATCCATTAACCACTCTGACATATGGATTTAAAAGCCCTTCTTATTACACACTCTGTTGGATTCAAGTTCTCCAAGTCTGATTTTCCCAACTCTTGTTTCATAATAGGTAGCTTTCCATTAACCTTGATTTTCAACCCCCCTCATCTGGTTGTACTGCCAGCTCCTTCATATTCACTGTGCCCAGGTTCTGAGCCCTGTCCAGGGAGAGTACCATATTCCCTGTTGACTCCTTGGGCTTTGATTATCTCTCCTCTTAACTTTGTTCTTTTGGTTAAATAATTTCTCTTAGCTAAAAGTTCACACTGTTCCTGTAAATTTCTTTCCTTCAATTCTCTCTTTGACCTTCTCTAATCCAGCTTTTACCCACTTCACTCCATTGAAACACAAAGCTTCCAATTACCTCCTCCAGGGGGCTCAGCCTCCTGACCTCTGCACCAGCCAGGCCCCCTTGGCCTCACAGCTCCCTTTGATCTTGTGAAACACTCTCCTTGGGTCCATTGATAACTCCTGCAAGGACCAGGCAGAATGTGTTCTTTTGCCCAGAATGCAGAACAGCATGCAGCTGACCCGCCATATTTTGCTTGCTACAAAGTAGCTCCCAGCTCAGAGAGAGAAGCCTTGACAGGAGAATCCTTTTCATTGAAAGTGTTGATTGTGCAGGCTGAAGTAACTTGAGGAAAGAAAAGAGCTGCCTATGATTAGAAAATGCAAATCTTCTTTCAAATAATTTTTCATCAACTTAACAAATAGTTGAATAAAATGAAAATTCTGAGGGAATTTGAATTGGGTCCAAAGTTCACTGTAATAACTTGTCTCCACTTTTTTTTTTTTTTAATTTTCTGAGCAGCATATTTGGGGTTTAGTTTTATAACTAAACATGTGAGCAGCATAGTCCAATATTTTTGTTTGATTAGCGTTTATTTTGATTTAGAAAGAGCTAGAAATAATCTTTTCTTCTCTGAAATGATACTTTTAAAAAATCTTCCTTTATGGCCTTTATTGTAACATCATATATGAAGATAGGATGTATTACTTACAATATAGTTGTTTGGATTTGAGTTGATAATCTGTACTTGGACATTCAAGATAGATTCTCGCAATATATCTCCAAATTACCATTATTGATTTATCTCTATAATCGTATACACCTAGCTAAACAGGACTCTTTTCTCCCTATGCCTTTATTTTTCTCCTCCATATCTCTGCTCCTGTGAAGTTTTTTTGTCTTTTGTTTTTGTTTGTTTGTTTCCTGGCTTAAAGACCTCCTTGCCCACTCATTTCCTCTGGTCAAAATTCCTCCCATTATTTGACCAGCAGTAGTACTCAGATTATACCCTCTCTGACCTTATTTTGTTTTATGTATTTGCCGTATTATATCTTTAACTTTTTATTTGGAAATAATTTCAAGCTCACAGAAAAGTTGCCAACATAATACAAAGCATAATACCTTTTACACAGATAAACAAATTTTAACATTGCAATATTTGTTGTATCTTTTCCTTTCTCTGTAGGCATGTGTTATGTCCAATATTTCCCTCATGAACTTCTTTCAGATGGGTGGTATTTATCATGCCCCTTTATCCCTTAGCATTTCAGTATGTATTTCCTAAGAATGAAGCTATTATTTTATGTGTCCTTGGTACAGTTATCAACTTCAGGAAATTTAATATAGATATGATACTTTTTATCTAAGCAGTCCATATTCCAATATTGTCAATTATTCTAATAAAGTCCTTTTTAATTTTTTTGTAACCTCTAACACAGGATCCAGTTTAAGATCACATAGTTCATTTAGATTGCATTTAATCAAAGTCATGTCATTTCTTTGAATTTATCATCACAGCTAATAAGCAAACTGGAGGTAGTCATATTAAGAATATATAAAAATCCTGCTTTTCATCACACTCTTCCCCCAAGATTTAGCATCCATTAATGATTCTTGCCCAAACAAATCTTTATTATGATAATTGGAAAATGGTGAATTTCCAAGTCCACTATTCCATCCACATTTTTTTTTTTTTTTTTTTTTTTTGCGGTACGCGGGCCTCTCACTGTTGTGGCCTCTCCCGTTGCGGAGCACAGGCTCCGGACGCGCAGGCCCAGCGGCCATGGCTCACGGGCCCAGCCGCTCCGCGGCATGTGGGATCTTCCCGGACCAGGGCGCGAACCCGTGTCCCCTGCATCAGCAGGTGGACTCTCAACCACTGCGCCACCAGGGAAGCCCTTCCATCCACATTTATCTGTCTGAATTTATTCTTAAAGGAAGAACACTCCCTTTTCCAATTTTTTTTACTATATTAATATTATCGGTATAGACTCATAGATTACTATTTTATTCAGTGGGTTACTATCCTTATTTACTGTGATGCTTAAAATTGTCCCAGATTTGGCCAGCAAAACTTCTTCAAGCTGGCTTACCTATGCTTTTGTTATGTCCATGCATTTTTTTGATCACTTCCTTACTTCTGGCATAAAAAGATGGTCCAGGCTCATCTTATACCTTCCTGTCCCAGCCCTACAATAAGCCATTTATCATTCATATCACAAACATTATTTTAGTACCTACATGTGCCAGGCATACTTCTAGTCTTCACAGATGAAGTTAACAAGAAGAGACCAACATTAGTCTTTTTCCCCATATCTCACACCCATTCATCCTATTCTTTGTGGTGAAGTACATGAATTTCTCACAAGTTGGATAGCATATTTACTGAATGAGAATAGTTACTTTCTTAAGTTATTTTCTGCTTATCTCAAAGTTTCTTTCTTGTCTGAATCGCAGGCAGGGTGGTCCTGTGAGTCAGTAAGAAGTAACTACAAGTCTAGGGCTGTCTTTAGCCAGCAGGGAAGTTTGCTCTAGGGGCTTCATCCTGGGGTCAGAGCGCACCCCAGTGTCCCTGCTGGCCTGCTGTAGTGCCAGCCTGCTGGGGCCAAAGCTGGGCGGGAAGGCCTTGATGTCGGCTGTTGAGAACACAGAGCACTGGATCAACACTTTAAGGAGGAGGCACTATAGCCAACTCAGAGATCTGGGTTAATCAAGAACAATATGGTATAGTCCCCCTTTATCCAAAATTTTGCTTTCTGTGGTTTCAGCCAGCCATGGTCTACAGTTTTCTGAAAATATTAAATGGAAAATTCCAGAAAGAAATACTTCATAAGTTTTAAATTGCCTGTTTTCTGAGTAGCTTGATGAGATCTCTGGCCTCAATCCCACAGGACCTGAATCATCCCTTTGCCTGGTGTGTCCACGCTGAACACACCACCTGCCCATTAGTATAAGAAAAAACAGTATATATAGGGCTCCGTATCATCCTCGGTTTCAGGCATCCACCAGGGGTTTTGGGACACATCCCTGCAGATAAGGGAGGGTGGCTACTGTATTGTTGAAGAGCCATATGATTCTCCACCTTGCTCCCTGTGCTTCAGCCACAGCGGCTTTCTCGCCATTCCTTGAAAAAGCCAAGCTCTGTCTCATCACAAGCTCTGGGTTCTCCACACTATCCCATCTCTTACCCTCCAAGACCCTTACTAACCCTGTTCATTTCTTTAACATTAACTTTACAGACTGCACAACAGATCCTTAAAGAACATGGTGAGGAGCTTGGATTTTTATTCAAGGGCAAGAGACTTTAAAAAAAAAACAACTATCATGACATTTAAGGTAATTGACTATAGACGTACATACCCTCTCACTTGAGCTAAGAAATGTAACAACCTAGATGAAAATGTTAGTACTCTCACCTCTATAATCTAGAAGACTTGCTTGCAATCTGAAAATTTTGAAATGAACAAATCACGGCACACAGATTCAGAAGAAATGAAATGTCCCATGGTGAGGCTTTAAGCGGAACCTCCTGCTTTATTTAGGGATGCAACTTCCTGCTTTGGTCATGCTGTTTGAAATTATTAGTGGACTGTTAGTTAGGTACACCTAAGGGACTTTTGAGAATGTAATTCAGAACATTTAATATAGATGAAATGGGAATGCTTTTCATACCCAGTTGTGCAAAGCTGAATGCAAAAGGGTAGTTGACTGAAAAAGTGTATTTGTGTTAGTAATGCTGAATTTTGAAGACCTTTCTCTCTATAACCCCACTACCTTTTTTTATTCATCTGGAAAGTGGTGGGAAGCAGGAAAATGTCCCAGAAGAAATGTTATTTTTAAGCATGTACATTTTGGGAATTTGAGGCTTTGAAAAATTATGTAACCAATCAATCTGGTAATTGGATGGCAAAATAATCAGATTATGATTGCTTTATTCACCAATAGATAAAATTATCCGTAGTCAAGATTGGAGAGATTTGCTAAACAATTAGACATGAAGAAAATATTGGTATGGTTTTTTAAAATTATTTTTCTGATTATAAAAGTAACATTAAAAAAGCTGAATGTCTTGAAATAAATGAAATAAATTTGTTGCAATCTCCTCATCCAAATACACTAAGAACTATTATTTTGATATGTCAGTGAATAAGTTGAGGTAGGTCACATGGTAAAGAGAATTCTATATTCTGACTTCTGCAATCATTTTCTATTCTATTTCTTCTTGTCCTTAAATAATCTTCAGTATATGATTTTGAGTGCCTGCATGTTATTCTGGCATGCACATATACCTAATTTATCCAACAACTTCCTTCTTTGGAGGAATATAGGTTGTTTCCGATTTTTAGTTATAATGAACAATATTTTGGATTTCTGGTTTGAAAAATGGCAGATTAACTACAAACACTTTGGCCCTCTCTTTTCCCAAACCCAGCTAAAATATACATATGTATATATAGTTATATAGAGAGAGTTATATAGAGAGAGTTATATATACATATAGTTATATAGTTATATATATAGTATATATGTTGGAAATCTTTAAACACATACAATTTATTGAGTCTTGGGAGAAACTATACATCTATTTATGTGACTTTTAAAGTAACCTGGCTTCCATCAGGAAGCTTAACAAAAGCTTCTGATGATAAAGTAAGTGGTTCTTATTATGTTCAAATCTGAGTGCTTGGTTTTTGACACTTTCCCTTGGTGTAGGTAACACCACACTTGAAGGCTTTCTACCTCCATGTGATCATAGCTCTTCTATTACTGCATTTATTACTTCACATTGTAACTATTTGTTCACAGACCTGTCTCACACACTAGCCTAAGAGGTCACAGAGGCCAGGAACCACATTTTCATTCCTTCAATACATATTTTTTGAGCACCTGTTACATATCACAGTGTGACAGGAACAGGAAAAACAATGATGAACAAGTAAACATAGCTTATTTCAGCAAATGCAATGTGGTCTGACCCCCTGACTGGTGCGTTAGTTAGTTATTTCCACTGTGATGCTGCATAACAAACCACCCCAAAACTTGGAGGCTTACAAGAGTCAGCATGTGTTCTCCTGCCCACAGGTCTGCAGGTTCTCTGTAGTTTGCTCGATCCGGGCTGGGTTCCTGCAGACATTCTGCTTCAAGCTGAAGTTTGGCTGGGCCTCGCTCCTCCCTGTGAGTTGGGTTCTGGTCTAAGACACTTGTGTTCATTCTGGGACACAGACTTCTCAAAGCATGCTCCCCTCATGGTGGATTGCTGAAGCACAAAATGTCAAATGCATTAAAATCATCTGCTCCATGACATCCATTAACTTTCTATTGGCCAAGGTAATGGCCAATGTCAATGCAACCTCAGCATCAATGCAACAGGATGTGACCACTGTGGGAGGGCACTGCCAAGTTCTATAGTCTGCTTAACAGGGTGAATGTCAAGAATGGCAAACTATGATTCAATTTACTCTACTAGGTTACTTTTTTTTGTTACAGCTAACCATCGTACCCTGTACTGATCCTTTTTAATTATTCATTGCCCTTATAAATAATTTGTTCAGTATTTGTCTCCCTACTCATCTGTAAGCTCCATTAAGGTAGAGATCTTGCCTGTTTCACTCACTAACTAGTCACCAAATTATCCTAAACACATAGAAAAGACTCAATAAATTAGTATTGAATTAAATTGAATTGGTGGTGAGTGTCATGATAGGGAAGGTCAGAGAAATAAGAGATCATATGGAACAGAGTTTCCTAGCATTGCCTGCTTATTAGTATCACCTGGAGAACTTTTAAAAACTCTCTCTGGCTTCCCTCGTGGCGCAGTGGTTGAGAGTCCGCCTGCTGATGCAGGGGACACGGGTTCGTGCCCCTGTCCGGGAAGATCCCACATGCCGCGGAGCGGCTGGGCCCGTGAGCCATGTCAGGTGAGCCTGCGCCTCCCGAGCCTGTGCTCCGCAGCAGGAGAGGCCACAACAGTGAGAGGCCCGTGTACCGCAAAAAAAAAAAAAAAAAAAACCTCTCTCTGTCTGTGCCTCATCCAGACCAATCAAAGCAGAGTGTTCTAGTTTTAATCTGAGAAAATGGAGATGGGGACTTGGCATGTTTCAAACGCATACCAGGTGTTTCTAACATGTAGCCAGGGATAAGACCCACTGATCTGGGGACACCTATCTTGGATTTGGGCAGCAAGGACTAGTCTGTGAAGAAAGTGTATTTAAGCAGAGACTACCCCAGGACTGATGGGTAGGTTTTGGCCCAGCAGGGAGAGGAGGTGGCCATGGAGGCGTTTAGCAGAGAAGTTGTATGTGCCAAGGCACTGAGGTAAGAGAGAGCTCCTTTACCTGGTGTCTGGATCAGGGGGCAGTGAGGGACGTGGAACCCAACAAATGTCCCTCTGGGCAAAATTCTCAAAAAATGACTGGAAAACTTAGGATTTGGAGGAAAGGTTTCCAACCAGGAAGCAGAGGTTTCTCAGGAAGGGTTCTGCCTGGTCTGAGTAACTTCCCTCAGTGGCTTTCCAGGGTGAGGCTTTTGTTTAGTGCAGCTTTTGCCTGAGTGTATTTTTGTTGCTGCTGTTATAATGCTGAACTCTTTCCAGCTCTTCTTTGTTTATGTAACTCTAAGCAGCCATCTAATTTCGAGGATATGACGATCTTTCCATGCAGCATTTTTGTCCGTGGTGAGTGCTGAGTTACGTCTTCATAATAGGCAAGCAAGTTTATTTTTGTTCACGTATCAGTATAAGAAATAATCATACCAAGAACATTTCGGCTTTAAAAAAAAATCCTCTTTAAGATAGACTTGATGTAGCTCAGTAGTCTCCTCCTGCAGATCCATATGATGAATCTATTTCAGATGTTTTTACCAGTGAAAGCTTGTTGCTCTTGTCAAAATGATTTACTTTCTTGTACTCAATAATGAAAAATATTTATCTGTTATGTTTTATTTCTTGTCTTAGGAAGCTTAGAGATAAAATTGCAGAATTCAATATTAGCCCAGGTTTGGGATATAATTCTCTTCCTGCCTATCATATTTTAATTCTTTCCTTTTATCTTTAGCAATTCTACTCTACGTGTCTTCAGTGGTAATCTACATTCGATACTTTTTTGAAGCAAGAAGATTACAAATTACAGAACTCTTACTAGATGCTGTGGCAAAAAAAGGCATGTAAGACTCATTCACTGTCCAGGAATCTTCAACCTGCTAAATATTCAGAGAGGAATTTCTCTTCCAATAAGTATACTAATGAAAGGCTTGTAATTTTCTAGGCCTCAAATTATCTCGACAATAGGCTAAAACTAAAACTGTATTTCCTTGCATTCTAACTGAAAATTGAAGTTATAACCATTTTTAATTAAAATTCTTCCAATGGTATACAGGATATTCTTTTCTGCAAAGACATATATGTACAGATATACACACATATGAAAAGGCAGTAGTAGTTAAGACCAATGTATCATTGTGAAGGTTGGCAAATATGAAAAGCTTATTTGTAGCAGGTATATGGGCACTAACAATGAAATAGTAAATGCATAAATAATTGCTGCCTGCTGCCTTTTTTGCAGCTTTCCAGAGAAAAAATTATCCATTGAGATCAAGTAGTTTTAATCATTTTGCAACAGAGAAGATAATCTAAGAAAACTGAGTACCCTGTTTGAAGAAGTTAATGAAAACAGGATTCAATAAACCAACAAGTTGAGACCTTCCAAAGAAAATTAGGCCATTCCAGATCCCAACGCCAGGGTTGTCTTCTAATCTACCTCCTTTGAATAAAAAGAATAATTTTTTTAAACCCTCTAAAAATTATTCCTTGCCACAGTTCTGCCTTCCAAATCCAATTAGCAATTTTTATTATCTCATTTTAGTAACATCTGTTAAGCTTAAAAATATATTACTGGCTTTCTATTGATCTCTTTCTGGTCTGTGTTTATAAAGAAGAAAACTTCTTATTTCTATTTACCAACATGAAAGAAAAAGAGATTTAAGGCAAGACACTTAGCATAGAAACGTCATAAACTTCCACCTAAATAAGCAGTTACAGAAGAGCAGACGCGTCTTGATTGCTTTGGTAAATGGTGCTGTCATAGACCAGTCAATACAGTTAATGCTAACTGTAATGTACTGTTGTCAAAATTGTCCTTATTCCTAAACTTAATTTCTGATTTATGTCATTTTACATAAAGTAATTCTGAAAAGCTAAAGCTTATTGCATTCATTCCTGCTGATGGGAGACCGACATGACAAATATCTTCTATCATGAGTATTTGAATATCAAGTTCAATATACCTTGTGGGTTCAGGATTGACTGGTGTCTGCTCAGTCATCCCCCACCTGCCACGGACTTCTGGTAACACAGCTTGAAATACCAGTGAATCAAAATTGACAGGTCTTGGGACTTCCCTGGTGGCACAGTGGTTAAGAATCTGCCTGCCAGTGCAGGGGACACAGGTTTGATCCCTGGTCCAAGAAGATCCCACATGCCACAGAGCAACGAAGCCCGCGAGCCACAACTACTGAAGCCCAGGCGCCCTAGAGCCCGCGCACTGCAACTACTGAGCTCATGCGCTGCAACTACTGAAACCCGTGCACTTAGAGCCCGTGCTCCGCAACAAGAGAAGCCCACGCACCGCAACAAAGAGTAGCCCCTGCTCGCCACAACTAGAGAAAGCCTGCGTGGCAACAAAGACCCAACACAACCAAAATTTTTTTTAAAAAAAGATTAACAAGTTTTGACCTGAGCTGTATTTATAGAAAACACCATGTTTGTCTCCAGAGGCAATATTCTTCACGAAGGCCTATAGAAATACTTACAATGCACTGTGGAGTGCCTTGGTCATTTTATTCAATAAGTGGTGCATTTCTAAAATGGGAGAAGAATGAAAATTCAAGTTTTTAATTTGATTACAAACGAGTCTTCAGTGAACTGTGGTTGTTCCTTACACATCAGTTCCTATTCCTTGTGGCAAACACAGGAACTGTAGGAGCCAGAGCCATCACATGTTGTTCTAAAGAAGCTGGGAAGTGTCAGAGCTCCTTGCTTCTATGGATGTAGAAAAATCCTGCCGGATCCTTCTCCTAGGCAGTATCATGTCAGAGAATTTGCGTAACACAAACTTGTGTTAAGCACTGCTTTCTCTTTCTCCAATCATCCCAATCTTTCCCTCTCTCTCTCTCTCTCTCTCCCCTCCCTGGCTCCCTTTCTTATTCTATTTATACTACCTGGTTCACATTTACCTTTATAGAAATTTCTGACTAGATAATTCACACCCTTTGTTGGGGGGCGGGGGTAGGGGGGCAGGAACAGAGCAGAACGTCAGGTTCTATGTTAACACACTTACAGAAGAGACTCTAATAATTTCCTACAGATATTCTTCTCAGCGTAGTATGGAAATGCACTCATTAGTTTAATTTTTTTCCTTCTGATTGCCAGAATTATTTATTGCTGAAAATTGAAAATTTGTATTATAGTTATTATTCATTTTGATTGGTTTAAAAATTCAGTTTGTTAGGAATCTTAAAGAAAAAAAAAATCCCACAAAGTTTAAATGTGGTTCCAAAAGGCAGCAAAGGAATTTGAAGAGAACAGATCTGCTGAAAAAGAAAAATGTTTTAGCATTTTCAACTGACCAGAGTGGAATCAGTGAAAAGCAGGAAGTCTCAGAAGGAAACTGCAGCAAAGTAAAAAGGGTTTATAAAAGAATAAATAGCCATTTTGAGAGTTGTGTTGGAAGGGATAAGGTGATTTTTTTTTTTATCTGAGGCTATAATGAAAAGACCAGAATTACAGATTTGATGCCTCTATGGGAATCAAACTTTTCCACGACAAGAAATAGACTTTCATCCCCGGCTAAAAATCTTGAAAAGACCTAGAAATATGGACCTGATTATTTAGAGTTGATTCCATCACAATCTGTGGAGAAACAACGCATAATAAAGGATCAGGGTGATCATGTCAATTGAGGACAGTCCCATGAACTAATCTGAATGATTATTTGAGCTGGAGGTTTCTTAGGCTACAACTACCCATAGACAAGAAATGAGTGGATTATGGCACAAGCTTCATTGTTACTATCTGTGGAGATTGTTCTGCAATCACTTCTGCAGCTGTGATTGAGTGAACATGAGCAAACAGCGTGGTGCAGTGGGGGGACACACCCAAGGAATCGAGATGAGGCTTGAGCCTGTTTTTTTCTTTTCCACTAACCAGCCACTTGATGTCCCATACGGGGAAGCCCTATAAACTCCTATCTCTTAGTTTCTTCAACTTTCAGATGGGAATAATATAATAATATTCACTTATCTACTACCCCACTGTGTTGTTATGAGTATCAAATTATATGAAAGAAGGAAAAGAACTTTAGAAAAGATTTAAACCATTGATAGATTTGTTGATCTATGGTACCAGAGATCATTCTTACATCTGCTCAAAGCTCAAATTTCATTACAATTTATGGCATGCATATTAATTTTATTGTTTTTTAAACTTAGTCTTAACACATTCCTACTTAAAAACTAGTAGATGAGATGGTTTTTGCAAAGGGACTTGTCTTTTGTTTTGCTGTAAGTGGAAAAGTCCTATTGTAGAGACTCATTTTTTAGTACTTGGAAGACTTTGGAAAGAAGTTCAAATTCAGAGGCAAGTTTTAAATCCCCTTCCCAAGTATTTCTATGGTAATGGCAACAACAATATTAACACTAACTGCAGTGACAAAGCCCTTGATTTCCCCTTATGGTTATGCTGAATGCATACTGTAGTTTGAAAAAGATAAAGCAATACTTCCTGGGAAAAGCCAACTAGCCTCCAACAAGTTTGCACAGAGAAGGAGAGCCTTCATGTGGTTACCAGGGGTCTGGATCATGGATACTCAGGTTGGAAATTCAGTGGTCAGCGCATCCAGAGGTAACTGGGCTCAGAGACATACTCACACCAATCCAGCTTCCAAGTCTGATGTTAAGAATCCACAGCGCCAATTTATTCACTTATAGCAAAACTATCCCTCTGCATGGGTAGATCCAGACACGGCAACGCTCACCAGAAGATTGCTTGATGGATATAGAGTCAGAAGCTTACTGCCTGACCTGAACATCTGCTGTGAGATACCTGCACTGCACAGGCCAGGACCTTGAGCTCATGGTTCAGGACACCCAGTCTTCCGGAGAAGGCTGGAGATGGAGAGCCCATCTTCGTCCCCTTTGACTGGCCCTATTATTGACCAATCAGCTTTCAGATTAAGAAATTTTTTCCCTTTGCCACATGAATACCTTCCCTTCAATTTTAGCCTGGGAGGCGTTCTGCCTCTGTGAGGTAATCATATATCTTTGCTCTGATATATTGTGTTTGTTTCATAGAAACACTTGGAGGGTAATCTTTCCAGGTTCCTGGGCTGCACCTCACTGTGGCCCCAGGTCACGCATCACCAACAATTCTTCCTCACATTTCCCCAGCCTGCTCTGGGCCTTTGAGCACGGTTCGGTCTGGAACGTTCACCATATCCTGTGAAACTTCAGTACCATTTTAAAAATCCATTCCTCTGTGCGCACTGGGTAGGCTAGTGTTCACTAAGAGAGCTTCGTCACCAAACTCAGACTGTGGGGCATAAGTCATTTTGCTGGCATAGCCCTTCCCTCCAATGGAGAAAAATAGAGAAAGAGCATCCTCTGCATTTTGCAAGAATGACAATGTTGAAATCAGTCTTCAAAGAATCATTCTAGTTCCATGGGCCCATAGTAGCTATGGGATCTCCTCTGGACTAGGAAGATTTCATTTCATCAAATAAAAAAGCTGTATTTTGTCAAATAAAAAAAAAGTTGTCACTAATCACCATAATACTCCCAGATTCAAGCAATTACTCCATAACTGAATCACTTTACTGTACACCTGAAACGAACACAACATTGTAAATCAACTATACTGCAGTTAAAAAAAAAGATTCAAGCAACTACGCCAGCCCTAGCTCCAACAGGCTACATGTGTAATCACAACTAACATTTATTGAATGCTTTCTCTGTGCTAGGCAGAGTATTAGCATTTTGCATGGATTACTTCATTTAATCCTCACAATGACCTTATGATGTAGGTAGTTTAATTATCCCCATTTTACGGATGGGGAGACTGACAGTAAGAACAGACAGATGGTAGAATGTGGAGCCAGGACATAAACCTCCCGGTGAAATCTGAAACAGTGTGGTGACAAGAGTGTTCCATTACTGAAAGCCTTTGTTTTTCCCATGGTACTTGTCCCTATGGTATGCCTGTTCCCTACAACAAAGATGGATCTAGATATTTTGCAGTTGCTAACCATCTTGGCAAGAGCTGGGCAAATAAAAAGTCAAAAAGTGTAGAAACTTGTATTTTGTTGCTACAGAAATTGTGCCAGGCACTCCTCGGATCAGTTATGATTCCCAGCAGACAACTTTCTCAGCTGCCACAGAGCCATAAACACAGCTCTGGGATCTACGGATCAATGTTCTGAGCTGTCCAGGAGAATGTCACACACTGAGAAGTATTCAGATTTGAACTGAAAAAAGGGTTTTGTGCCCTACAAACCATAACTGAAAAAAAAATCGTCAAACGTTTTTGAAGGACTCACAGTTTTCACATAATTTCTAAAACATTAGACATTTGCTGGTTGTGTATATGCATCTTTTTTTTTTACTTTCAGGCCTATGTGGTGATACAGTTTTCACCTGAGAGCCCCAAGGAGAGAAACTTCTGCCTCACCCAATACTCATAAGGTTAGAGACAGCATTTTTTTTTTCCTTCTAGAAAACCAATAAGGACTTCCCTCATAAATGGACCAGAATCCCTGTATGTATTGCTATCTCTTCAACCACACTATTTGCTCCTCCAGAGGAAGCTATTGTATAGGCCACTGCAGGCCCCAGTGGGACTCGCCAGAGGTGATATCTAAACACAACTATGGCTCACAGTGGCCTTCCGACCACTCAGATCCATGAATTTGGCACCTACCATGTGCAGGCCACTTTGCTATCAACCTTCAGTGTTTTAAGTTTTATAAATGTACCCAAATGCTGAAAATTATTTGGCCAGTGTGAAAATTTTAGATCCATGCTTAATATGTATATGAAATGTCACTTAGCCCAGGGGTCCACAACCCCCAGGAACCGACCACACAGCAGAAGGTGAGCTGCGGGCAAGTGAGTGAAGCTTCATCTGCTGTTCCCCGCGGCTCCCATTACTGACTGAACCATCCCGCCCCCATCCCCCACCCCCGTTCTTGGAAAAATTGTCTTCCACAAAACTGGTCCCTCGTGCCAAAAAGGTCGGGGACCGCTGACTTAGTCAAATAAATTGTCCTGTTGTGTCATTTGGACCGGGACGCACGCCTTTTAGAATCAGAGGACACTCAACCTTCAAAGCTGGTCGATCCCACTTCCCTTCCTCACCCATCTTTCCCCCACACCCATCTCCAAGTCACCTCCTCTCATCCCCTACATACAAACACACACTTTTTCAAAACAAACCCATGGAGTAGCTATTCGCATGGCTACTCCATCATTAAGATCTATCACTTCCCAGCACCTTATGGCTGTAATAGAATGTTCCCCCTTTGATGAATGCTTGTTCAACAACTCTCACAGTTGCCTACCCAAGACACTCTTTCCTGCAGGAGGAAACAAAATTACACCCTCCTTTACAATGATCCAGCAGAGAAAATGAGATCACCCAACACATTACAGCTTCTATCAGCGGAGCCACATGCTCCCTCTTGAGAAAGGAAGGAAAATGAGCTGCCAGCTAAAAACTCCTAAAGAGTGTCACAATTACAACTTTTCATTGGTGCTCCTAGTGACGGTACCCCTGACCTAGAACAACTTAGACACACAGATGTACTCCTGAGTCTGCTCATTAGCCTAATGAGGATCGAGTCAGGCAAAGAGTTAATTTGACTAATTTAATCAGCAAGCCCTTCGACGTGTCTACTGGGAGAACGCCAAAGTGACGGAGACAAACAGAAACACACAGAGGAGAGGAATTTACTGAGCTGTGCTTGTGATTAGGCAGAGCCATAGCTTGAAAACATAATAGGATAAAAGCTGGAAAAAGCCTTAATGATTGCTCACCCCGGCCACTTCATTTGTTAAGACCTAATGAGGTTAAGAAATCATTATAAAAATAAAACTTATTATAAAATGAGTAATACATGGGAAAGCATTTTCAAAACTGTAAACTGCTGTGTGTGTGCATACACAAAATATTATTAAATTGTTTTCCCAAACAACATAGAAGAAAAACTAAAGCAATGTATTCATTGTTACATATTTTCATAAAACAAATAATATAAATAAGTGTCTTCCCCTTCCCAACCCCCACCCCCAAAACCCTGATTCTTTAGCTGTGTGGACACACTTCACACTCAGTCATCTGATAAGGATATAGTTTGAAATTATTATAAAAAATTTCCTCTAAACTTTTCTTACTCTTAAAGACTCTAGAAAAATAAAGCATTGATGAGTGTTATTTGATGACAAATGTAAATTTTAGTTTTACCAGACTTAGGGGTTTTCAGTTAATACTTGGTGTAGGTGATTTATGTTTTTGATTAATGGTTTTCAATTTCTTTAAAGTTCTACCTTAAAATGAGCACTATAAGATGTCTATTTAATGTTGGCAGTACTCCTGACAATGTGCCTTGATCTTACAATTAGAGATTAAGCCACAATTGCTCATCAGATTCTGTAATTCTAAGAGACTTGATTGAGGGTTTTTTCCTGGACAACGGAATGTCATTTGCATTGATTATTTCATTATATTAATTTTCTCATCACTCTTTCTTTTCTTTTTTCTTTTTTTTTTTTGTTTTCATTTGAACACTATTAAGGAAGTTTTTTCCCAACAGGGTCAAGCCTAAGGGGATGAAAAAAAGGAAATGAATGAGTTTCTTCAGTTAAAAAACAAAGGAAAGGAAGAAAGAGAGGGTTTATGGGGATACTAAGCCATATAGCCTATAAATTGGTCCTTTTTCCTTTTATCCTTGATGATAGTTTGTAGAATTAAAAGAGGATGGGGAAATTTATATTTTGAGGGTGAGTCTTTTAAGAAATTAATCTTTTGTAATGTCCTTTCTATTTAAGGATACTGCAACAGACAGGCCAGGCAATACATAATGTTCCTTTTCTGTAATTTTTCTTAAAAATAATTTTTCCCTATTCAATTATTGATGGAGATTCTATTATGTATACTAGGTATAAAGTTTATATTCTTGTAAAAGAGATAGACATTAAATAAATAAACAAATAAATATGACCATAAAACATAAGTGCAATAAAGGAAAAGAATTGTGTTTCATGAGAGAAAAATGGGGATAACATTATTTATATGTGAGTGTGTCAGGGATGGACTCTCTGAGAGATGTAAAGAACAGGTGCAAGTTTAGACTCATCAAGTAGAGGGAAGAGGGACCAGGCAAAGTAACAGAAAATGCAAAAGATCTGGAAACAGGAAAGACCTTGGTGGGTTCAAGGAATATCATCAAGGTCAGTGTAAATGGAGTAAAGGAGAAAGTGGTACAAGATGAGGCTGGAGATGAGGCCACTGTCCAGGAGTGATTGAAGAGTGAATAGGGGAGTTGATATAGACTAGTAGTGAATTGAATGCAGGATTAAATTTCTTTGCTTCCTCCCCAAATTCATTATAAAATGACAAACGGAAAATAAATCTTTTATAAAAGGCATAAACCCCCAAGAACAAAGAAAGATGCAGAAGAGACAAATGGCATCAAAATTTTATAGTCTGAAAAGCATGTGAGCAAGTGGTAATTGATTTATCAACTCTGAGAAAGTCAGCAGTGGGGAAAGTGAAGAAGTTGCCCAGTTTACCAAGTTACCTCTAGACATGGGGTAAAGGTGAGTCTAAAAACAGAAGGATTGGTTGAAAGTCCATTCAAGAATCAGAGAAGGGCTTCCCTGGTGGTGCAGTGGTTGAGAGTCCGCCTGCCGATGCAGGGGACACGGGTTCGTGCCCCGGTCCGGGAAGATCCCACATGCCCCGGAGCGGCTGGGCCCGTGAGCCACGGCTGCTGAACCTGCGCGTCCGGAGCCTGTGTTCTGCAACAGGAGAAGCCACAGCGGTGAGAGGCCCACATACCGCAAAAAAAAAAAAAAAAAAGAATCAGAGAAACTCTGTACCAGTCAAGAAATGATTCAATACAGAGAATTAGCTGCTTACAAAACTGTTGGGAAAACTAGAGAAGTGCAGGTCAGAGAAAGCCATGGTTACTTCTCAGTTTCACTGTCAGTTTTCAGAAAATCAAGAAGTTGCAAAACTTCAGAAAACTGCCAAAGATGATCACAGCTGTCTGAAGCATCATAGCAGGTGATTTGCAAGAAAATACTCTGAGGCTGCTGTAAAATCTCATATATGCTGAAGTCCACAAAATTCCCTACAACTGCCAGAGGGCAATAAATAACATGGTTTCCACGTTTTTGATGCCTTCCATTCTTGTAGGTGTGTCTCTTATTGGCAGACTTGAATCCAGAACTTGGACAGCAAATAATTCTGGGAATGTAGTTCCTGGGTTTCTAGCTCCTCCAATACAAGCAAGAGTTCAAAAGAGTCATGATAGCAGGGGGAACAGAAAGAGTACTGAAGCTGAGTTGCTACATCTGTTCAACACGGAGTCCCTCCCAGACCCCATTGCCCATTCATGCAACTGAGCAATCACCCTTTCCTCTTGTGGGTAGAAGATGAGGGGTAGGACAGATCGTGTCTAGACTGGAGCACTAGAGTCAGCTGATGGCTGGGAGACCATTCTTAAAACTGGGGTGTTAGAGAAACTGAACATATTAAATGTTGAGATCACCCCCAGACCTCTTCTCCCATGTAACTCTAGGTTTAAGCCCCCAGGCCAGATATTGTAAGAGCCTTCCTTAGAAAACCTGACAAGCCACAAAGAAAAGGCTACAGAGATAATTCTGTCAAGGATTTCTCCCAGAAAAAGTCCTTGTCAGATTACTTTATAGAGAAGCCCACAGTGGCAAAAGCCAAGGATCACCAGCATTTGAGGAAGATAACAAATATGAAGATCAGAGCCCAAAATAAACAAATAAATAAAAAACATAAACACATGGAGGCTAAACAATACACTACTTAATAATGAAGTGATCACTGAAGAAATCAAAGAGGAAATTAAAAAATACCTAGAAACAAATGACAATGGAGACACAATGGCCCAAAACCTATGGGATACAGCAAAAGAAGTTCTAAGGGGGAAGTTTATAGCAATATAAGCCCACCTTAAGAAGCAGGAAACATCTCAAATAAACAACCTAACCTTGCACCTCAAGCAATTAGAGAAAGAAGAACAAAAAAACCCCAAAGCTAGCAGAAGGAAAGAAATCATAAAAATCAGATCAGAAATAAATGAAAAAGAAATGAAGGAAACAATAGCAAAGATCAATAAAACTAAAAGCTGGTTCTTTGAGAAGATAAACAAAATAGATAAACCACTAGCCAGACTCATCAAGAAAAAAAGGGAGAAGACTCAAATCAATAGAATTAGAAATGAAAAAGGAGCAGTAACAACTGACACTGCAGAAATAAAAAAGATCATGAGAGATTACTACAAGCAACTCTATGCCAATAAAATGGACAATCTGGAAGAAATGGACAAATTCTTAGAAATGCACAACCTGCCAAGACTGAATCAGGAAGAAATAGAAAATATGAACAGACCAATCACAAGCACTGAAATTGAAAGTGTGATTAAAAATCTTCCAACAAACAAAAGCCCAGGACCAGACGGCTTCACAGGCGAATTCTATCAAACATTTAGAGAAGAGCTAACATCTATCCTTCTCAAACTCTTCCAAAATATAGCAGAGGGAGGAACACTTCCAAATTCCTTCTATGAGGCCACCATCACCTTGATACTAAAACCAGACAAGGATGTCACAAAGAAAGAAAACTACAGGCCAATATCACGGATGAACATAGATGCAAAAATCCTCAATAAAATACTAGCAAACAGAATCCAACAGCACATTCAAAGGATCATACACCATGATCAAGTGGGGTTTATTCCAGGAATGCAAGGATTCTTCAATATATGCAAATCTATCAATGTGATAAACCATATTAGCAAATTGAAGGAGAAAAACCCTCTGATCATCTCAATAGATGCAGAGAAAGCTTTTGACAAAATTCAACATCCATTTATCATAAAAATCCTGCAGAAAGTAGGCATAGAGGGAACTTTCCTCAACATAATAAAGGCCATATATGACAAGCCCACAGCAAACATCATCCTCAATGGTGAAAAACTGAAAGCATCTCGACTAAGATCAGGAACAAGACAAGGTTGCCCATTCTCACCACTCTTATTCAACATAGTTTTGAAAGTTTTAGCCACAGCAATCAGAGAAGAAAAGGAAATAAAAGGAATCCAAATCAGAAAAGAAGAAGTAAAGCTGTCACTGTTTGCAGATGACATGATACTATACATAGAGAATCCTAAAGATGCTACCAGAAAACTACTAGAGCTAATCAATGAATTTGGTAAAGTAGCAGGATACAAAATGAATGCACAGAAATCCCTGGCATTCCTATATACTAATGATGAAAAATCTGAAAGTGAAATCAAGAAAACACTCTCATTTACCATTGCAACAAGAAGAATAAAATATCTAGGAATAAATCTACCTAAGGAGACAAAAGACCTGTATGCAGAAAATTATAAGACATTGATGAAAGAAATTAAAGATGATACAAATAGATGGAGAGATATACCATGTTCTTGGATTGGAAGAATCAACATTGTGAAAATGACTCTACTACCCAAAGCAATCTATAGATTCAATGCAAACCCTATCAAACTACCACTGGCAGTTTTCACAGAACTAGAACAAAAAATTTCGCAATTTGTATGGAAACACAAAAGACCCCGAATAGCCAAAGCAATCTTGAGAACGAAAAAAGAGCTGTAGGAATCAGGCTCCCTGACTTCAGACTATACTACAAAGCTACAGTAATCAAGACAGTATGGTACTGGCACAAAAACAGAAAGATAGATCAATGGAACAGGATAGAAAGCCCAGAGATAAACCCACACACATATGGACACCTTATCTTTGATAAAGGTGGCAGGAATGTACAGTGGAGAAAGGACAGCCTCTTCAATAAGTGGTGCTGGGAAAATTGGACAGGTGCATGTAAAAGTATGAGATTAGATCACTCCCTAACACCATACACAAAAATAAGCTCAAAATGGATTAAAGAGCTAAATGTAAGGCCGGAAACTATCAAACTCTTAGAGGAAAACATAGGCAGAACACTCTATGACATAAATCACAGCAAGATCCTTTCTGACCCACCTCCTAGAGTAATGGAAATAAAAAGAAAAATAAACAAATGGGACCTAATGAAACTTCAAAGCTTTTGTACAGCAAAGGAAACCATAAACAAGGCCAGAAGACAACCCTCAGAATGGGAGAAAATATTTGCAAATGAAGCAACGGACAAAGGATTAATCTCCAAAATTTACAAGCAGCTCATGCAGCTCAATAACAAAAAAACAAACAACCCAATCCAAAAATGGGCAGAAGACCTAAATAGACATTTCTCCAAAGAAGATATACAGACTGCCAACAAACACATGAAAGAATGCTCAACATCATTAATCATCAGAGAAATGCAAATCAAAACTACAATGAGATATCATCTCACACCAGTCAGAATGGCCATCATCAAAAAATCTAGAAACAGTAAATGCTGGAGAGGGTGTGGAGAAAAGGGAACACTCTTGCACTGCTGGTGGGAATGTGAATTGGTTCAGCCACTATGGAGAACAGTATGGAGGTTCCTTAAAAAACTACAAATAGAACTACCATATGACCCAGCAATCCCACTACTGGACATATACCCTGAGAAAACCAAAATTCAAAAAGAGTCATGTACCAAAATGTTCATTGCAGCTCTATTTACAATAGCCCGGAGATGGAAACAACCTAAGTGCTCATCATCGGATGAATGGATAAAGAAGATGTGGCACATATATACAATGGAATGTTACTCAGCCATAAAAAGAAACGAAATTGAGTTATTTGTAGTGAGGTGGATGGACCTAGAGTCTGTCATACAGAGTGAAGTAAGTCAGAAAGAAAAAGACAAATACCATATGCTAACACATATATATGGAATTTAAGAAAAAAAAAATGTCATGAAGAACCTAGGGGTAAGACAGGAATAAAGACACAGACCTACTGGAGAACGGACTTGAGGTTATGGGGAGGGGGAAGGGTGAGCTGTGACAGGGCGAGAGAGAGTCATGGACATATACACACTAACAAACGTAGTAAGGTAGATAGCTAGTGAGAAGCAGCTGCATGGCACAGGGATATTGGCTCGGTGCTTTGTGACAGCCTGGAGGTGTGGGATAGGGAGGGTGGGAGGGAGGGAGACGCAAGAGGGAAGACATATGGGAACATATGTATATGTATAACTGATTCACTTTGTTATAAAGCAGAAACTAACACACCATTGTAAAGCAATTATACCCCAATAAAGATGTTAGAAAAAAAAAGAAAAAGAAAAGAGCTGCAAAAATGTTAAAAAAAAGAACAAAATAAAAAAAACAAAATAACCAAACAAAAAACATGGAAGACAGAAGCTATAAAGGAAAGAGAAAAATGTCAAAAACAAAAACTATTATCAACTATCCTCAGAGACTAAGGAGGGTATATTGAAACGAGAACTGAAAACTATTTTTTAATTGAAGTATGATAGCAGAACCAAAAAAGTTCTGCTTTTTAAAGTTTCTTAGTAGAAACTTTAGCAAATAGTTACAAATATATCCCAGAAATTAGAGTAAAAAGACAAAGAGGTTTAAAAAAGATAAAAGGAGAGAAAATATAAAGGATGATCCACATAATAGAAGCTCCAAAAATAGAGAAATGAGGAAATTATAAAAGAAGGAGAAGAAATTATAGTAGGGATAATTCAAGTTAATATACCAGAAATGAAGGACACTGTACTTAACACAATGAATGAACATGGACCAAGAAACATTAGAACACTGGGAACAAAATCTTACAAGCCTTTAAAGAGGAAACCAACATAGGACTTATATCAGGGATTGGCAAGCTTTTTCGTAAAGAGCCAAATCATAAATGTTTTAGACTTTGCAAGCCATAATATCTCTGTCAAAACTATGCAGCTCTGCAGTTATAGTGTGAAAGCAGATATAGACAATATGCAAATGAATGTGCATGGCTGTGCTCCAATAAAACTTTATTAAAAACAGGCAGTGTGTCATACTTTGCTAACCCCTAACTTACATAAAGAATCGAGAATCAAAATGGCATCAGACTTTGCAATCAACAGACTGAAGACTGCATGACAATTTTTCAATGTTGGTAAAATTCTGAAGGAAAAGTATTTGTCATGTAGAATTCTACTCCCAGCCAAATTATGAAATAAAAGTGAGGAGTGAATAATGTCTCAAAAATGTTATTTCCCACTGACCTCTTCTCAGGAAGCTAACCAACAGTGAGCTTCATCAAAATGAGAAAGAAAGTCAAGAAAGAAAAAGACATAGGATCCTGAAACCAGGAATTAGTTTCCATTTCTTAGAACTCAGATTGTGGTAAAGCAAAGTACCAAGTCTGCAAGTCATACAGCACACAGGGCACCCACTCCAGACTGGAGCAGTGCACAAGGTTTTGGTAGAAATGGCTTCAGGAAGATGAGATTGAGAGAATATCAACTATGTTTATATGGATTCAGAAAACACACAACTACACAGAACTATCCAAATAAACAAAATAACTGTTATTAACTCCAAAAGGGACAAAAAGTTGTGCAGGAAAAAGAAAATAGTAATCATTGATCACTGTATGACTCAACTCTGATAATGGTCTGAAAGTCGTAATAAACATTATACATTGATCTAATCAAATTATGATAGAGTAAATAAAAGCGAAAATAAAAATGGGACCTAATTAAAAGCTTTTCACAGCAAACGAAACCATCGACAATACGAAAAGACAACATACTGAATGGGAGAAAATATTTGCAAATGATATGACTGATAAGGGATTAATATCAATGTATATAAACAGTTCATGCAACTCAACATCAAAAAAAAAAACAACCCAATTAAAAAATGTGCAGAAGAACTGAATAGACATTTTTCCAAAGAGGAAATGCAGATCACCAGCAGGCACATGAAAAGATGTTCAATGTCACTAATCCTCAGGGAAATGCAAATCAAAAACACAATGAGATATCACCTCACACCTGTGAGAATGGCCACCATCCAAGAACACAAATAACAAATGTTGGCGAGGATCTGGAGAAAAAGGAGCACTTGTACACTGTTGATGGGAAGGTAAATTGGTGTAGCCACTATGAAAAATGGCATGGAGGTTTCTCAAGAAACTAAAAATAGAACTACCATATGATCCAGCAATTCCACTCCTGTATATATATATCTGAAAAAAAAAAAAAGACACTAATTCAGAAAGATACATGCACCCCAATGTTCATAGCAGCATTATTCACAAATGTCAAGATGTGGAAGCAACTTAAGTGTCCATCAACAGATGAATGGATAAAGAAGATGTGGTATATATGTACAATGGAATACTACTCAGCCATAAAAAAGAATGAAATTTTGCCATTTGCAGCAACAAGGATGACATTTGCAGCAACGTGGATGACCTTGGAGTGCATTATGCTAAATGAAATAAGTCAGACAGAGAAAGACAAATATTGTATGATATCACTTATATGGGGAATCTAAAAAATACAACATAGTAGTGTACATATGTCAATCCCAATTTCCCAATTCATCCCACCCTCCCTTTCCCCTCTTTATATCCATATGTTTGTTCTCTATGTCTGATGTCTCTATTTCTGCTTTGCAAATAAGTTCATCTACAGTACTATGTATAAAATAGATAACTAATGAAAACCTACTGTATAGTCCAGGGAACTCTACTCAGTGCTCTGTGGTGACCTAAATAGGAAGGAAATCCAAAAAAGAGGGGATATACATATATGTATGGCTGATTCCCTTTGCTGTAAAGCAGAAACTAACAACATTGTAAAGCAACTATACTCCAATAAAAATTAATTTAAAAAAATAAAATAAACATTAGAGGATTTAGAAGCTAAAAAAAATACAATAAACTAGTGAATATAACAAAAAAGAAGCAGACTCACAGATACAGGAATCAAACTAGTGGTGGGGGGAGAGGCAATAGAGGAGTGGGGGGAGTGAGAGGTACAAGTATTGGGTGTAAGATAGGCTCAAGGATGTATTGTACAACACAGGGAATATAGCCAATATTTTGTAATTACTATAAATGGAATGTAATCTTTAAATATTGCATAATTTTTTTTAATTTTAATAAAAATTTAAAATATTATGATAGAACTACATATACTGAAAAGATGGAGGGTAAGAACCGCAGTGTGTGGGAGAAGTGGGTATTTGTGGAAGAGAGAGCTAAAACTGTCTCCGATAGCGGAAAATCAAATAATATGTAAAGCTTAAAGTCTAAAAATAAGTAGTGCTATAAACATTTAGAGTTTTAGAGGCAAATACCAAATGAATCAGCTGCAAAAGTTGAACATGGCTGTGTCAGGGTGTTCCGCATTAAGGGTGGCAAGAGTCATTTAAGAAGGTTTATGGAACAATGCGACCCTTTTAAACTCCGAGTGTATATAAAACTTAGATTTTTTTAAGTTAAATTTTAAGAATAATGAATATTTTTCCATCAGTAAGAAAATAACCAAATGGTAAATTTAATCGGTAGATTTTGTATAGCTCTTAAAGTAATCAGATGGGACTCACGTTTTAAGGTGGATAAAGCTCAATAATAATGTGGAACAGAAAACAAAACAAAGCAAACTTCAGAAAGAGATGTGGAGTGTGGTAAACATAAAAAGTTTAAAAGCATGGAAGACAGTACTGTGTTTTATTTATACATACATACATATGTACTAAAGAACAAAGACTTGTGTGGCAAAAATAAACAACAAATTCAGAATGTAGTGGTCTCTTGGAGGGAGGACGATGAGGTCAGAGAGCAGTGCCAGGAATGCCTTCACTCTAGAATGTTTTATTTCTCTAAAAATGTCTCCTAAGCAAACGAGGTGAAGTAATCCAGTTAGACAAATCAGGAAGACGTTAGAGATGCAAGAAAGAGAAGGATAAACATGAAGAGCAATCATAACTTTAAAATCAGAGCTGTGTTCCTTTTTCTGACAACACTTCACCCCTCCATGTAGGGTCTTCTTTCACTTCTCTTTTTTCCGTTTTGTTTTGTTGTTGTTGTTTTGAGTGTTGTCTGTGTGGTCTTTCCATCAGCATTCCAATGTGCCCTCGCAATGACTACACCTCCCTCCACTTAGAGTCCTGCTCCATTAAGCTTCCTATACACACATTTCCTTACCTCCCATCCACTCTTAAGGGTTTTCTTGTTTTTGAAGTAACTATGCCTCAGTAGGATTATATTCTGACTAAAATATAGTGTTATTAATTAAAATTGTTTTTTACCTCCTCCCATCCTGCCATCATATCTTTGGAGAGGGGAAGCTATAACTTAAAGCACTGTGAGATTTACAGCACAATTTCATCATTAAACATAACGCGAAATCAGGAAGTAGCAATTTCCAGGATTGGTTCAGTCTTGCAACACTGTCACCAGGAGCCAGGCTCCTTCTACACGGGCATCCTCAGAGCATTGGCTGGGTCAATCTGAGGAGATTTGCCCCTCGCAAATGTGTCCATGCAGATGCCACAGTCCCAGTATCAGCTTGAAGAAAAGAGTTGTTTCCTTGAATCCACCTCTTTTATTACAGAGGAAACGTATCTTAACAACTAAAGCAGATGTTCCTTTGGGTTGCATTCACCAGGGTGGGGGTACGTGCTCATGCCATAAGTACAAAGTGGGATGGAAATGAGAATCTAGAATTTTCAGTCTCTAGAGTGGGAGGCAGGTTCTGCCAGCAAGCAAGTGGGGGGTTGGATAGGCAATCAACAGTGCCTACCACTTACCTTCGGTGGCTCAGAATATCCACCACCATACCCCACAGAGGGCACAGCAGTGCCAGTGGACAGAGCCATACTAGCAGAAGTAGCAACAATGCCTACCAAAGCAGTACCCAGATAGAAAGGCGGTACCAAATGGAAGCCACAGTGGTGCCAGCAGACACAATGGTGTCCGACAGAGAGAGCTGAGCCCAGCACAGGGACAGACTGCAGTTGCATTGTTTGATGTGGTCACCAATATCCACAGGTGGCTCTTAAACAAAAATTAAATTTAAAATTCGGTTCCTTGGTCACACTAGTCACATTTTAAGAGTGCAGTAGCCACGAGTTGCTACAGCTATTGCTACTGTATTGGACATCACAGATCAAGAACATTTTCATCTTTAAAGAAAGTTTATTGTTTTAGCACTGGGCTAGAGCAAAGGAAGAACTTCTGAAGCGACAAATCCACATTACATAGGAATAAGATTAAATTACAACTCATCTGCAGGCATCTCCAGGGATGCCTGCAGTTATGGTACAGACCCTTGGCCAAGATAGCAATGAAATGTTCTAGCTAATGATTTATGATGTGCTGTTTAAAGCCCCAAATTCCCCTGGAGATGCCCAGTGCCAGCTTGTCTGCATTGTTTAGTGACAATGTATAGATTGATGTTCCCCACCTGGTTTACCTGCTCACTCAGCCTGATTTTGGCTGTGTGATCAGTGAGGTATGAAAGATCTCCAAGCAAACTGGTGCCTTGTCTTCCCTGAAACAGATATCTCGTGCTCATATTGGTAGACCATGATCCTGAGACAGAGCATATTCTGCACAACAGAGAAAGGACCCTGGAAGCTGTGCCCAGGTGTTCCAGCCTCTGTAATGTTGCTTTGTGCTTTCTGGCTCCTGGTGCCTGTATCCTTTGCTTGTAATCAATCTTTCATGAGCATATACCTTGTTAGAGTCCTTCGAGTCCTTTCAATTATCTGACCCCAAGTAATTGGTGCATCCCATGGTGGCCCATCAGATTTGGTCATTAACACATACAAAACACCCTCTGGACACTGCCAGAAGTAACTAGGCTGAACTTTATAAGGCTCTGGAGGTCCCACTCTAGCAGGTGTAAGCAAGAAACACCATGATATATACAAGGTTTTGTTGTTTTCTTCACTCTTACATGTCAAAAGGGAGTCATCAATGAAGTGATATAGTTTGACGTGAATAATCAAAGAGATTATTTATGTTCAAATCCTTGGAAAGATCATTTTATTCCATAAACCTCAATTTTCTCTTCTGCAAAATGGAAACTATTACAGAATTCACATCATAGGACTGTTTGAGGCTGATTTGTATACCACATATAGTGAGTAAAATGCTGATCATAAAGTAAGAACCCCAGAAATGTGAGCTCTTGCTATAATTCTCCCCAAATAAAGATATCTGTTAATAATGAACATTCATAATAAACTGAGTAATGCATTACCTGAAAGATCTCATTGTCTGTCTTGGGTTTCTTTTTTTAAATTTTATCCAGTAGCATTGTCTCAATTACCTTCCAATTTTACATATGTTTTGTTTTCCTTTAAATATTTTACACAAACACACACTGTATCTGAATAGAGTGCTACATCTTCCAACCCCAAATAGCATAATATTTTCATATGCTCTGCTGATGAGCTTAGTTTTTATTAAAAATCCTATATTTTTATCCCATGCATGGCACTTGCTCAGTGGGAAAATTATGAATGTAATTGTTAGACCACTAACTCAGATTTCTTTCCCTGGTGGTTAATGATGGCTTCTAATCCCAGTGGTATAAACACTTTCTAGCCGTCTGCTGGTATAATCTTTTCACTTCATAGTGAGATCTCACAGCTAGTAAATGGTAGAATTGGGACTCAAATCCAATCAGACCCATATAAATGTTGAAGTTGTAAGAATATTTGGATGATATGATACATTGGAGAGGATATCATTTATGATAGAAATAAGAGATTGTGAAGAGAAAAAAATTTTTTTAAAGAAATTGCTTGAACCAATTTATAGGACAAAGCTGCAGGAGAGATAACAAAGTATAGGGTATTGTTCTTACTGTTAAAGAACCTAGACCCCTGATTGGACCTGTTCTACTCAAGTTTCTTTAAATCATATGAAACAGAAACCCATTCAAGAGAACTCAAATAAAATTGTGATTTATTGTAAGGCTATCTTAAACAAGAAAAGGAAATATGGCTGAGCCTCATGTAAACTAGATTGGAAATCAGAACGGTTCTAGGAATTGAGGCAGGGACTTACTCTCCCTCTTTTGATGATAAGGTCTCTAAACTCTACCTTTCATGAATCCTTTACTCTGAATTACTTTCTGTCTTACCTGGTTTCCTCTGCTCACATATCTGAACATGGCCCAACACACCCTGACTCTGAACTCTAGGGCCCATTACCTCATGTGACCAGCATTGTGTCTGTCATTTCTGTCGGGTAGGATCCTCCTTACCATTATAGTCATTCTGCATTGCTTGCCCTTGACTCAGAAGCTCATCTGTTTATCAGTTTGGCTGGAGGTTTGTGAGCACCTAGAGCTTTATAGGACTGTGGAAAGTAAGCACCTCCAAATATATCCTTTTTACATATATATACATGCCATTCAAAGGCATTTAGGGCTACCCCAGTGGTGCCATGTAAGGTATATGCCAAATATATAGTAAAAAGGGAAGTGCTCCAACGTTTCCATGGTAGTAGATACCCATGTGGGTGGAAGCTCTGAGAAGCCTCAATAGAGGAGGTGAATAGTAAATGGTATCTTGAAGAATGGGTATATGATGACATGGAAAGAAGATTAAAGGGTGCTCCATTCAAGTAAAAGGGCATGAAGGTAGGAAATATTAAGGTGCATTCAAGGAGTAGAGTTTTTGAACTGAAGCAGAGTATTCATATACAAGTGTAATTTAAAAATAAGTTTGTAAAAGGTAAATTGGTAATCGAGGAAGGTCCTGAAGTCTGTGTTACAGAGAATAGATTTCATTCTAGAGGAAAGTTTGGACAAGACATTGTTTCAAATATTTTCTTTTGGGGGTACATAAGGAGAAGTTTTGGTATTGGGGCTATTTGAAGATGGGTCTTGGGTGGTCCAGGACTGGAAAAAAGAGGAAATGTGATATAGCATACTCTACTTCTAAGCCTCCAACCTTAGGAAATTATAAAAGATAAAGACCAAGATTTTTGTACCAAAATATTCATGGTAGCACTACAAATAACAGAAAAACCTGGAAATGATTTAAATACCTAACAACAGGAGGTTCATTCATAAATTACGTATATTCAGATGCTATGTCATTAAAAGGAATGTTTCTGGGGAATATTTGGTGATGTGGGGGGAGGTGAGGTGGAGCTGCTCATTATATATTAAACATAAAATTCAAGGACAAAGCTAGTGTTTATGCATATGGTACTGCCTAAAACTTAAACATCAAATCTTCAGAATTGTTATAATTCACTCTCTACTTCTTAAATAGAAGATGCTAACATTATTGTTTACATGTTTGACAAAAGATATAGCAAGCGAATATTGGTATCTGCTATATGTGTTAAGGTAAATGCTAAGTTCCTGTAACAAAAAGACAGCAAAAATACAAAGGCTTCAATAAGACGGAGGTTTATTTCTCTCTCATGTACTCACCTGGGTGGTGTAGGCTTGTTGAGTAGCTTCCCTTTGAAAAGTCATTCAGGAAACCAGGTTTCTTCTATCTTGGTTCTTCACCTTCCACCAGCTTATCTTTTTTCTTGCATGATCAAAGCTGAGTTGGCGTCATGTTCCAGTTCTAGCCTAATGGAAGGAGGAAAGAGAACAAGTTCTACTTTATTTTTAAGGATGTGTGGCAAAGTGGCTTCTGCTCATATCCCAGCAGCCAAAATTTGGTCACATGTTTGCCCTCAGCTGTAAGGGAGGCTGGGAAATACAGTGGGAGGGGATGTGCTCTATGACTTGAAGGAAGGAGAGAAGAGATACTTGGGGACAATAAACTCTTCCACAACTGCTAGGTCCCCAGGGATCCTTTATTAACTGTTCCCTCCAAATCTAAGGGTTTTATTTTCCTTATGTCAGTAGTGGAAACACTCTGTGACTGTCAGTAAACCAATTACCCACTTTAGTTTACTGTTCATTGAGCAAGTAGATAGTCAAATGGAGCAAAGGAGAAATCTAAGACCACAAACTTGGGTGGGAAAAAGTAACTGTATTCCTTTATTTTCTTTAACCTTAACTCCAAGCCCCATGCCATCTGGCTGGCAAGAAATTCACTCTTTGGCATTACTGGTCTCTTCTCCCAGGGTTGTATCAAAGTTTCCCCTGAGTTCCTGTGGTCACCACCTGTCATTGCACATCAGGTGCAGGTTTCCTCCAGGTGCCAGACTCCGTGCTTTCTGGGCGGCGCAAAGAGCCCAGGAGTATTTCTGAGGCCACGTGTGCACAGCACAGGCCCTACCTCTGGGATCTTTCCACCATCATTTCCCAGCCCCACCCCAGCCCTGCCGGGGATTGGGTCCCAAAACTGCTGCAGTCAAGGCCTCCAGCTCTGCTTTGACTATCCCAGTTTTGTATAAATCTTTCTTCTCTCCCACAGTAACATTCAGGGAAATGTGAAAGCCTGAAGTCCAGACTAACATTACAAATGACAGAAAAGGCTCCAGCCTTCAGCAGGCTTTGCTTTCCATACTGCAAAATTTCTACCTGCTTAGAATGGAAGAGGAGGGGAAAACACAGCAAATACACACACAAAGAATCACTTATTTTGCCACCAACTTACTGGAATTGTGTGTAAAATCAGAATGAATGTACTTTGGTACATGGACTATCTGTTTTAAATTGGCAGGTTCTTTTCTGCTTGGTTCCTAGTTACTGGTCAGATTTTGGAGAGTTGGAAAGGTCAGCTAACCTGCACCTAAGTGATGTGTCCATGTCTGAGTCTTCTTTCATGTCTGAGAAGAAAAGGAGAGTGGCAAGAGGACACAATGAAAAAAGGAGAGGTTCCTCATCTAACTGTCGAACCCACAAAGTTTGCCCTGGTTTAAGATAAAGAACCTGGAGGCTGTCATAAAGCTTGAAGTGTTTATATTTATTACACAAACCCAGGCCAGCAGATGGACGTGGAATAGTGTTGGGAGCCCCGAGCAGAACAGAGAAGAGGCAAAGAGGGAAAAATATAAATTTCACTCAAATCACACCCAGGGCAGGTAAATGGGTCCCTTTCTTTCTTTAGGCTGCTTTCTATCCACATCCACCTCCTGAGAGAACAGAACTCTCTGGCTCAAAATCAGGTTTTTGAGAATCAAATCTCCTATTTCTCAGTTCTTGGCCTATCTGACTTCCCAAACATCAACATTTCAAATTTTTAGAAATATTTGACATTTTTCCTGTTGATTTAATACAAACCAGTGATTTTTTTTTTTTAAGAAAACTCATTTTAACACAATGAAAACATGACAAGAAGCAGCATGCAGCCAGGTCCCTGCTAATGGTGTGGCCGCCTCTCGGCAGACACTTGGGAGGGCCTCAGAAGTCAAACAAGGAGAGGAGCTCAATATTTTATGTCAGGGAAAACTTCCTCTACATCTTCCCTTTTTCCTAAAGATGAAGAAGTGTTGTAGCGAGTTTCTAAGGTGCTATGGTTGACATCTTTATTAATGATCTTGCAGAGACAGCAAATGGTACTTAAATGAAATTTGCAGATGACGCTAAATTAAGAGCTGTTGCTAATACCAGTGAAGACAACACAGTAATAAATAAACCTGCGATGGTTAAAAATACAGGGAAGCAAAAAGAAGGAAGAGATACAGAATATGCAATACAAATATGATAGCAATACAGAATACGTGTGTCTTGTAATGTTATGTGAGAGCTACCATGCCCCCGAAAAGGAGACCTATATTAGGGTAAATAAGAAGGCACTGGCTCACGGAGAGAGGAAATTCCATGTCCTTTCCTTACAACTCTAATGGACCTGAACTTGGAACAGCATGTCTAATTTGGAACCCTGTATTCAATCTGAAAAAGCCTGAGAATAGAGAACAAAGCTGAATGGAGAATCACCAAGTGTGATGCAAATAAAAGAGTTAATGGGGATAAATATTTATAATTTCAAGACTAAAGAAAAGTCTGCAATTATTTGGAAGGTGCAAACACCACGAATAACAATTATTTTGCCTGGGGAAAGGCTTGTAACTAGAAATAATGAAGTTAAGTATGGCATTATTTCAGAAATATCAGGAAACTTTTTTCCCATCCACAAAAGCAATTAGATCTAAGCGATAGGTGCAAAGAACATTCTTCCAGAACTTCCCATTCTGTGGGGAAGAGGAGAAGTAGTGGGAAGGATTGTAAGGTAGTTTAAGAGAAAACATTAGCCCACCAGTGAGCAAAGAGCAGGGAAATCAGGACCCTAGGGCTCAGTAGCACCAACACAGGCCTCTGAGGGCCTTGAGATAGGGAGCTCTGGGCCAGGGTTATGCAGCTAAGAGAATGAATTACAAACAAATAAGGAAGACTTGTGATTTCCAGAACTCCTCCAGTCCTGGAAAGGATGAGCAGAAAAGATTCCATTCACATATCAAAGGAAATGCTTAGAAGAGATCTCTGACCCATATTCCTGGGGTCCTCTAAGAATTAACTCTCCTGTAGTGGCAGGTAGGTTATTCATCCCAGCAGCAAGTGTACTAAGAATAGACAAAAGTTTCAAGTGAATATTGATACATTCTGACAACAGTGAACTCACAGTTCAGTTATGACAAACTCTCAGGTCTGACAATTTCTCCTCTCATCTCTTCCGGATAGTTGTTGATAAAAGAATTACAGGATAGAGCAACACATCATTGGCAGGCCTCAGCTCTGCCACATAGTAGTATGATATCTTGATTAAGTTACTTGACTCTATAAGCCTCAGTTTTCCCATCTATAAAAAATGGATATCATAATAATGTCTAGAAACTGTCATTTGCCTACAATTTCCAAGATCCAAGAATCTTCCTAGTCACTTCAATGAATGTTTCATAAATTATTAGTTTTGTAAATACTAGTTTTGTAAGATAGTAAGTGGGCAATGGATGATATCAGGCAGAGCTCTTGATTACATACAACAAAGTCAGCTCTGGTGATGAAATAAGAAGTTTTTAAAAGGGATATTTAACAGGGACAAAGATGTTGTGGAAAAATTGGCTATTCACATACAAAAGAATAAGACTAGACCCTTCTATTACATTACTCACAAAAATTCACTCAAAACGATTACAAACTTAAATGTAAGGCCTGACACCATAAAACGCTTAGAAGAAACCACAGGGAAAAGCTTTTTAACATGGGTCTTGGCAATGATTTTTCGAATAAATTTAATCAGAGAAATGAAAAAATGAAGAAGCAAAGAAAAGCAGTCAAACAGGACAAAATAATAATAGTTTAGTTATTAAACAAAGTCAAGGACCTTTAGTTCCTCCTCAAGGGTTACAGATAATATTCTGAGCTGTATCCTTTGAGCTGTTTTGCAGATACTGAAACCCCCACCAGGTGGAAGAAGTTAACTGCATGATGAACAGAGTGCAGCCATGACATAAGTTGCTCCATCTTACATAATTCCAAGAACTGGCCTCAAAGAAATGGGATCAAACTGATCCTGGATCCGAAGATTAACTGTACTAACAACAATCAAGATGGCACTGATCAGACCATCAGACTAATTTCAAGAGGATTGCCAGAGCCGACTGTGCTATTCTGCATGTAGCCCCCTCCCTCTGCTTATACACCCCTAAAATCCCCCTTTAAAAGGTCTTGCTCCCTGATTGGCAGCAGGGAGTTGGCTTTTGTACATTAGTCCATCTTCTCCCCTGGTTGCTGACCTCCTGAATAAAGCAACTTTTGCATTCCTACCAACACTTGTCTCTCAGGTATTGGCTTTTGAGCTGTGAGCAGCCAAAACTGAGTTTGGTAACCCAAGGAGAGGAAGTAAACACTGTTAGAGTTATTTGGTGATAATAGTGAAATATGCCACTATTACCCACTTCCTTGGTTTCAGGACCCCTGCGTTCTGGCTGTGGAGGAAACGGCACCACATACTGGTCACTGGCTCAGGTCAAAACCACATCTTGGAAAATAACACACAGCCTGCACACAGAGCTGTCACCCAACCAGAGTGGTAACTGAGTCTTCATGGGCCATCCCACTGAGCTACCAGGCCAGCTGTTTCTGAACGTCAGGGTACACAGTAGGGCCAGTGAATCCTATGGCATGGGCACATTGGCTCATGTCTTTTGCTCTGAAATAAATTCTCTGTTCTGTAAATTCTGGCCCCAGCTAAGACCTTGGGAAACGGCAATCATCATACACTTCTCAAATGGGTAGCCACTTGGATCTTGCCGCCACAAAGTTCTCCCCTGACCCTTTTCCAGGCAGTTTAGGGGGTCAGGGAACATGATTCTCAAGATTCGTCAGGATCACATAGCAATCACAAGTAAGGTATTCCAGCCCAGCAGTATTCTGAGAGGCCAAGTTTATAGCAGTCTTGTATCTCCAGTCTCTCTACCTTCCCCTCTTTCCTCCTCTCCTCCTCTCGATTATCCTTCTCCTCCTCCCCCTCCCTCCACCTCCCCCTCCTTCCTTTCTTTTAGCCTTTTTGCCATTATTCTTTTTTTCACTCTCCCTCTCTCTTTTCTCCTTCCTCCCTTTTTTCACTAATTCTTTCTTCTCCTTCTTCACCTTGGACATTTTTTATCATTTCTGTAGTTTCAGTCACCTAGTGTCTTTTCCAAATGGGGAGAAGCCCAATTCCTACCTAAATTTCCCAGGGCAACCTTTATCCCACTTGACCCCCAGGCATACTGTAACTTAGAACATTCAGAAAAAACAAATAAACAAACCTTAAGACTACTACACTAAATTATTCTTCCTAGCATAGAAACATTTCTCATTTGTCTTTATTTTAAAAGTTCAAGCTTTGATTCTTTCACTTAAAAAAATTATTCATTTAGATATCAGAGGAAGTGTTTGCAAATTCCTTAATACATTCTTTACAAATTTTCTCAGTTTCAATTTCTATCTAAGATAATTTTTCTTTCAAAATAAAAACCCTCTTTCACATCAATGGTCTCATTAGATAATTGTGTTTTAAACTGAGCATTTGATAGGCTTTTAATCTGTCTACATATTTCTATGTTTGTTTTACTGTGTTAGATTTAAGTACATATTTCCAAGAACAGTACTTTTAACCCCTTTAGATATTTTCTTATCTGTGTTGCTATTGTTATTTTACCCTTTTCTAACTTGTTTTGACAAATTTTATTTTGTGACTTTGATCTTTAGTAATAGATCCATGATAAAAGTAATCATTATTTCTGTTACCTGACATCTTTCAAAAACTTTGAGGCCCAAGTTTAAACATTGTCTATTGACTGTCAGACATCTGTTTTAACTAATAATACAGTTTTATGGAAAAGATAAAGAATTGCCTAAAATTTCAGTAAGGATTTTTCACTTGAGGCATAAATGGGAATGTATAAAAGAAAAAGCAAATTATTGCAAAAAGCATATGAGTAGAAATGTTCTAAAATAGAAGGAAATTTTCTAAGAATAAGAAAATGTAGTTGGAACATGCACACACAAACACACAGACACTCTTCTCTTAATCCTTTTGGGTCTTGGATTCCTTTGAGAATCTAAATAAAGCTATGGATTTATCCCCAGACAGAAATACATTGACACACCAGGTCCATGGAGCCCAACTTAAGAACCCATCAACCTATCTCTAAGGAATAATATTAGATAATTAAGTCAAAATACCTTCTTGCTCCCCTTTTGCTCCAAAGCCCCATTGGTTGAAATTTAGTACAATTGTCCCTTGGTATCTATGGAGTTTGATTCCAAGATTCTCATGGATACCAAAATCTGTGGATGCTAAAATCCCTTGTATAAAATGCCATAGTATTTGTGTATAAACTGGGCACAGCCTCCCATACACTTTATTTATTTTATTTGTGTTTGGATTTTTTTTTTTTTTTTTTTTTTGCAGTATGTGGACCTCTTACTGTTGTGGCCTCTCCCGTTCCGGAGCACAGGCTCCGGACGCGCAAGCTCAGTGGCCATGGCTCACGGGCCCAGACGCTCCGCAGCATGTGGGATCTTCCCGGACCGGGGCACGAACCCGTGTCCCCTGCATCGGCAGGCGGACTCTCAACCACTGCGCCACCAGGGAAGCCTGTGTTTGGATTTTTTTCCTTCCAGTTTTATTAAGGTATAATTGACATATAGCACTGTATAAGTTTAAGGTATACACTATAATGATTTGAGTTACATACATCATGAAATGATTACCACAGTAAATTTAGTGACCATCCATCACCTCATATAGATACAAAATAAAAGAAATAGAAAAAAAATTTTCTTCCTTGTGATGAGAACTCCTAGGATTTACTCTCTTAACAACTTTCATATGTAACATACAGCAGCGTTAATTATATTTATCATGTTGTATTTTACATCTCTAATACTTATTTATCTTATAACTGGAAGTTTATACCTTTTAACCACTTTCATCCAATCCCCCTTCCCCTAACCCCCACCTCCAATAACCACAAATCTGATCGGTTTTTCGATGAGTTTGTTTGTTGATTTTGAAGTATAATTGACCTACAACACTATTTTAGTTCCTAGTGTACAATATAGTGATTCAAATTTTCTATACATTTCAAAATGATCACCATGATAAGTCTAGTTACCATCTGTCACTATACAAAGATATGACATAATTATTGACTATATTCCCCACACTGTACATTTCATATTCATGACTCATTTATTCTGTAACTGGAAAATTGTACTTCTTAATCACCCTCACTTAATTTCTCTCATGCCCCACCTCCACCCCCGACAACCACCTGTTTGTTCTCTGTATCTATAACTCTGTTTCTGTTTAGTTACATTTGCTTATTGTTTTGTTTTTTAGATTCCACATAGAAATGAAATCATACAGTATTTGTTTTTCTCTGACTTATTTCACTTAGTATAATACCCTCTAGGTCCATCTTGTTGCAAATGGCAAGATTTCATTCTTTTTTATGGCTGAGTAATATTCCATTGTGTGTGTGTATATATATATATATATATATATATATATATATATATATATATATATATATATATACCATGTATTCTTTATCCATTCATCTATTGATACCTGGGTTGCTTCCACATCTCAGCTATTGTAAATAATGCTGCAATGAGCATAAGTGTGCCTATATATTTCCTCTGTATACTTTAAGTCATTTCTAGATTACTTATAATGCCTAATACAATGTAAAACATATATAAATAGTTGTTAATACAATGTAAATGCTACATAAATAGTTGCTGGTATGCAGAAAATTCAAGTTTTGCTTTTTTAGAAATTTCTGGAATTTTTTTCAAATATTTTCAATCCACTGTTGGTTGAATCTATGGATGCAGAACCTGTAGATACAGAGGGCCTACTGTATTCATCCTGACATAGAAGTAAGGTCAGTACTACCTGTGATTTAACCTTATGTCCATTACGACAGAGCAGAAAAAGAAAGAAAGAATGAGTGAATGAAGCAAGCACAACTCATTGTGGGCGTGACTGTGAAAATACTGTGGGCCCAGGTTTGGAGAAAGTCATTCTAGGCAGAAGAGATTTTTCCGGGCAGAGCAAAGGGAGATGGTGTGAAACACCATGCTTTGTGTGGCAAATCACCAGTGAGAAGGGGCAGTGCAAGAGATGGGATCACTCCATGGGGTAGGGAGGGGGCTGGTGTATGTAATGACTGGCGCCTAGACTTTACCCTGTGGAGAAAGGGTTTTGCACGGCAGATTATCTGGTCAGTTTTGAATGTCAGAGAGGTCACCCTGGCCAGAGTGTGGAGAGGGCATTTGAGGAGGACGAGACCAGAGTGCTGGAGGCAGAACCCCCACTAGGAGGTGGTGGTAGAAGTCCAGGACAAAGAGGACGAGAGACTGAACTAAGGCAGTGATGATAGATATAACAAGAAGAGAAAAAAAAATTGAAAAACATGTAGGAAATAAAAAACACAGGACTTGATAATGGAGTGGAGATTGGAAGTGATGGAAAAGTCAGTGTGCTATCCTTCTTAGGGGTACTGGTGTTTTACGGAGGATTTAAATTGTAGAATAAACAGCTCTAGCATCCCAAAACCACTCCACTGAGGGCTTTGTGTGGTCTCATGCTGAGAACACAGCCTCATCACGTGACATTTTCCTTCTACTAAATGACAGCCAAGACTGAAGTTAGGAAGCAGAAAAATTGAGGGGGATGAAGTAAAGAAAGGAGACTCACAAAGAAGTTTATACACCTATAAATGTCCTTGTAGTCTCCCACGTCACACACACACACACACACACACACACACACTGAGCCCCCAAAACGGAGAGTGCTCCCTTATCAGTGCCACACACCTACAGTCTGTTTGACCAGGATTCTTGTGCTACATAGAATACAGTGCCATTGAGTGCCTAAAGTATGTTTTTTTTGATTTTCAGAATACATTCTTTCATATTGAAAAATTGCTCCCATAAGTGCTTACCCTAGTAAAATCACGGCTTATGATTCATGTCTGATTCTGCTTCACTGAATTTTGACTCTTTTTATACCTGATATATTTGGGGGATATTTTCTAATTTCTGGAAAATTACTCTTTCTCTCTTCTTCAGGTCACTGACCAATTGAAAAATAGAAGAACCACAAAGGCAAAGGAAAGGAAAAGAGTGTGTGTATGAGAGGAATACGAACTACTGTTAACTCTTGATGGTTATATCAGGGCCCTTCACCCAACTGCCTTCTCTCCATCAAGCCTAGCATAGCGAGTGTCTCCTGAGAGGGTTTTGGCCCCCTAACACCCACTGATAATCTCCATTGGTGCTTCCCTTAAGCAATCCATATAAAAATACAATAAAAACGTATATATAAGTAAAACAACGTGGTTTCATTTTTTCTTTAGCAAGCCCAATTATGAGCCTCCCAAGTTCCCATCTCCAACCCACTTGCTCTCCCTAAGCCATTTCTATTAGTTTGAACCATATTAAATAACCCTTTTTACATGTCAAGAATGGTTGCATGTCCACAGTTTCACATGGTTGAACTTAATATTGTAGAAATTCTAGAGCATCTGATATCTACAGTGTGTCCTTTCCTGAGATCATAGGGAAGAAAAACAATCTGAGCCATTCTTTCTGTGAATGTACCTGTTGCAACACCTCTGTGAATCCCCCATTCCTCCTACCCCACTTGAGGATTCTCCCTTCCACAGAATTTGTGTTGGGTTGAAGGAGTAATGACAGGTAGTCTGAAAAACTTAGGGGTTTGCTTGGAAAAGACCAATGGAAAGACATCTGCAGCCTAGCTTGTGTCAGAAACAGTGCAGTAGTGCAGAATTTTCCTCCAGCTTCCCAGGACCACCCCACCAAGGACCATGGTGGTCTTGTGCTGAGGACACAGTGCCAGCACATTGCAATATGAGAACCCATTTCCCTCCCACTAGACCCAAAGCACTGTCCTGGCCTCCTAAGAAAGATCCCACCCTCCTGCATACAAAAGGAAAAAATATATAGATTTTATAAAATGTGGCCAACAAGAAAAAACTAAAGAGTCCAAATTCTGAAGACCTTGCTGGAAAAATTCATATCTGACTTTAATAATCAACAGCATATGCTGGCATGTGGCTATCATAACACACGCTTGCTATACGCCTGCAGACTGTGATACAATCAAGCTTTCATGTATATTTATGTGACCAGGAGGACTTTGTATTTGACAATTTTAAAAGATGCATGGACTCGGCTCTGTTTAATTCTGACATATTGTTCTATTATCCATAGGAGGCCATTGGCTAAATTGTACTATTCACATGAGGGTCCATGATGGAAATTTATCAGAATGATAGGAAAATATTCAGATTTCAGTTTTCTTTAACAGTGAAATTTGAGAATATAAGCATATTGCGCTTCCAAACGGCCATCAGAACTAGATTTAAGAGGACCTCATTGTACAACAAATGCATTATTAAAATAGGTTTTTATGCATGCATTAAAAGAGAAGCAGCTTGACAACTGATGGAGCAGGAAAGACCAGATCCACAAAATTGTAGCAAATGAAACTACAGACTCAGGGAGTCAAATTCAGCAAGCCTGGAGGAAGCCCCTAACGGTGAAGGAAACTGGCATTTCAAAAAATAAGCAGTTATTTAAGTATTTATTTTGCTTCAATAATGCAATATTTACTTAACTTCCTCAATGCTAATTCCATCTAGACAAGTCATTTCGAGTTCTCTAGGCCCTTTCATTCATTCAGTATCTGCAGGTTGGATGTCTCAATGCGATAGTTATTGTAATAGACAGAAGTTTTCAAAGGGACTACTCATGGTCACTGCCCTTAGGAATCTGACAGTCTAGAGAGAAAATAGACAGAGATACTTGTTGACAGAATACTCTAGTTTGGTGTTCCTCTTGAAGGAGGTAAGAAGTAGCAGGAAATTCCTGGTTGCCAATGGGAATTTCAAGAGCATCAAAGAAAGGTGTGATAGGGGCTGTGAGCCCCAGAGAGCATGTTCCCCTCTCAACATTATCCTTGTTTAATGGGGCCTTTTAAGGGGCAGGGTATGTGTCTGCCACTGTTTCAAGCGATGGTGATGGGTTTGCAGTAAATCATTCTCGTGTGTGATCAATGACATGCATATTCAGGATGCTAGTCTTGGTGAGCCAAGATAATCAACTTATTACAAACAACATGTGGGATTAAAAATGTATTAGACTTGGGGTCAGAAGGCCTGGCACTGAGTCCCAGCTCTGCCACTACCGGCCTATGTGACCCTGAAAAAAATCACTCCAGTTGCAAGGAAATCTCAGCTGTGAAATGTTGTTGGAATATTGAAAGTCACTGGAGGCCTAAGTTTCTGTGGCTTAGTGGAACTGAGCCTTTGCCCAGCAAGCCTAACTAGACATCTTTAAATGAAGGCCACAATGGAGCATTTTGACTTTGTCTCAGAGCCACAGGTAGAATCCTGCCTTCACAAGGCCACATGATCATGCTGATGAAGTAGATTTTGTTGTCTTTAGACATTATCTATTAAGAACTAAAGATCGATGCATTCAGTGATTATATATTGAGCCTATACCATGGGCTCTGGGAAACAATGGGGATAAAACAGAGTCCCTTCCTCTCCCTGCATCAATAAGCAAGAAAAGCATTCTGGAATTTATCAAGGAGGTCAAATATCTTCTAGTAGCATGCATAGCTACTATCAGAACCCTACGTCTGACATGATCTTAGAGACCATACAGGAAAACATCCTCATTTTTCATTAGGGGAAATTAAGACCTAGACACATATCTTTCCCAAGTCACTCAGGGAGCTAATGACATTCTTCATTTATCAACAAATATTTGAGCTCTGGACGTTTTGCTGGATGCTGTGAAAACAACAGTAAACAAAGCACTCACAAATCTTTTTTTTTTTAAAGGGGCAATCTTTCCTGAGTTTATTTAATTGAGGTTAAATAAGCTCAAGAGTTAAGTACAATTGCTAACATATTCTCCTGTTCCTAATGACCGTGTGACATTCTCATACCTGCTAGCTGTGTTTGCTGATCAGATTAGCCTCACAAATCTTATAGTCTAATGGGAGAAAGATAAGTAAACATGATTTGATAAGCATTATGATCTGGAAACCCATTTTATAGGAGTGCCAGAGAGGGTTTTCTTGAGGGAATCAAGTCTAGGCAAAGCTCTAAAGGATGGGTAGGAGGCAAAGACCTAGGCCTGTGAACCCAAATTTAGAGTTCAACCCTCTTCTACCAGCCAGGACTACAGGAACCACCTGAGATTCACTGCTCAGTGGGGAGTGGGCAATGGTCCTGGAGGAGGTTTACCTGCCTCCAGTCCTCTCTGACACACAATGTCCACTGGCTCCTGAGAACCTTAGTCTGGGTTCACTCTGCCCCTGCTTCAGTGAATGGTGGATAGGATAAATGTAGTAGAAAATGTACGTCCAGCTGAGTTGAGCAGACCTAGGTCAATCCCAACTCTGACAGCGACAACAGCTGTGACCTATGGGTCAACCCTCTCTGATTCCCACTTCCCAGCTGCACAATGGGGAAAATACCTCTTTAATAAAGTTATTTAGTCTTCAGTCAAATAATAAATATAAAATAGAGCCTCCAGCAGCCAGGCCAGATCAAGAGCCCACAAAGAGTAGCTTTGAAGGGTTAGGCAAGTGCAAACACCTGAACTTGCAGGCTTCTTGTCAGGGGTTACTAATAGAATTTGCAAAGGAAACAATAAATTCAAGGTCTCTATACACTTAAGAAACTATCCTCTGTTCTGCTCCTCTGCTTCCT